>NW_007245792.1:330569-386689 GCF_000164805.1 Carlito syrichta | reverse complement strand
TAGGTAGGGGTCTTGTTTTAATCTTCTGCATGTGGTCAGTCAGTTTTCCCAGCACCATTTACTGAATAGGTTCTCCCCTTCCCAGTGGTTGATGGTGGAGGCTTTGTTGAAGATGATTTGTTTGAGAAATTGAGGCTTTGCTTCTGGAATCTCTATCCTGTTCCATTGATCTATATGCCTGTTCTCTTTATAATAAAGTTTAATGTCTGGGAGTGTGATACCTCCTTCTCTGTTTTTCTTTTTGTTGTTGTGTTGTTTTGGTTTGTTTGTTTGTTTTTTTGCTGAGGGTTGCTTTGGCTATTCATGGTCATCTATGTTTCCATATGAATTCCTGTATTGTTGTTTCCAAATCTGAGAAGAGTGTTACTGGTAATTTAATGGGTATTGCATTAAATCTGTAGATTGCCTTGGGCTGGATGGATATCTTAACAATGTTGATTCTTCAACTCCATGAGCATGGAATATTTTTCCATTTTTTTATGTCATCTTTGATTTCTTTGAGCAGTGTCTTGCAGTTTTCGTTATAAAGGTCTTTCATGTCTCTGGTTAGGAAGATGCCAAGGTAATTCTTTTTCTTTTTTTTCTGGCTATTGTGAATGGGATAGTACTTTTTACTTGGGTTACTGTTTGTTTATTGTTGGTGTATATAAATGCGACTGTCTTTTGCACATTTATTTTATACCCTGAAAATTTGTCAAAGTCCTCTAGCAGTGCAAGGGTATCTATCTAAACCCAACCTATCTCTAGTTCCTAAGTATAGAATCATTTTTACGGCAAAGAGAGATAATTTGACTTCCTCTTTTCCTATTTGGATACCCCTGATCTTCTTCTCTTGACTGATTGCTCTAGCTAGGACTTCCAAAACTACGTTGAAAAGGAGGGGTGAGAGTTGGCATCCTTGTTTTGTTCTGGTTTTCAGGGGAAATGGTTCCAATTTCTGTCTGTTTAGCAGTATACTGTCTGTGGGTTTCTCACAGATGGCTCCTACTATTTTGAGGTATATTCTATCCATACCTAGATGTTTGAGGTTTTTATCAAGAAAAAGTGTTGGCTTTATCAAAAGTTTTTTCTGTCTCTAATGATATAATCATGTGGTTTTCATCTTTACATCTGTTGATGTATTTAATTACATTTACGGTCTTGTAAATGTTGAACCAGCCCTGCATCCTAGGGATGAAGCCTCCTTGGTCATGATGGATGATTTTTGAGATGTGTTGTTCGATCCAGTTTGCTAAGATCTTGTTGAGAATTTTAGCATCTATGTTCATCAAGGATATTGGCCTGTAGTTCTCTTTCTTTGCTGAATCTTTACCCGGTTTGGGTATCAATATGATGTTAGCTTCCTAAAATGATTTGGGGAGAGTTCCATCTTTCTCAATTGCATGGAATACTTTCAATAGTATTGGTGTCATTTCCTCCTTGTATGTTTTGTAAAATTCTCCTGGAAAGTCATCTGGTGCAGGGCTTTTATTTTGTAGGTAGTTTTCTTATGACATAGTCAATTTCCTGGATTGTTATTGGTCTATTTAGGGTCTCAGTTTCCTCTTGTTTCAAACAGGGGAGGTTGTATGATGTATAAAGTCCTCCATTTCATTTAGGTTTTCAAGTTTGTTTCCATACAGGTGTATATTGTAGTCTCTGATAATCTTTTGTATTTCTTCGGGGTCAGTTGTGACTTGATCTTTTGCATTTCTGATTGTGTTTATTTGGGCTTTTTCTCTCTACTTTTGGTCAGTCTAGCTAGGGGAGTTCATCAGTCTTGCTTATCCTTTCAAAGAACCAAGTTTTTTTTTTTTTTTTTTTTTTGGTTTGGGGAACTTTTATTTAATAGTTACGGTAATTGCATCATTTCCTACAGATTCATTTGAAAAGCGGAAGCTACAGATGTCACAGGCATCTCCTTGGGGAACTGCCCCTCCCTGACCTGCAGTCCTTGTTTTTTTGTTTTTGACTTTCAGTTCTTCTTTTATTGAATTTTCTATTTGATTCAAGGGATACATGTGCAGGTTTGTTACATAGGAATACTGTGTGATGATGTGACCTGGGCTTCTCTTGAGCCCATCACCCAGGTAGTGGACATGGTACCCAGTGCATAGTTTTCAGCCCTCACCCGTCCCCTCTTAGGAGCTCCCAGTGTCTGTTGTTCCCATCCTTTTGCCCATCTGCATACAGTGTTCAGCTCCCACTTAGTAGGGAGAATGTGTGGTTTTCCATTTTCTGCTTCTGTGATAATTCACTCAGGATGCTGGTCTCTGGCTGCATTCCTGTTACTGCAAAGGACATGATTTTGTTCTGTTTTATGGCTGCATAGTATTTTGTGGTGTATATGTACCACATTTTCCTTATCTAGTCCACCATTGGTGGGCACCTAGGTAGGTTCCATGTTGTTGCTGTTGTGGACTTTTTCCCCCTTTTCAGTGTGCATGTTGTCTTTATATAAGGCATGCTTTGGATGCTTTTCTTTTCATAGGAATCTTGAAGTTAATTTCTTTTGTTTTATTTGAGTTTTTAAAAATTATATATATTTTTTATTTTAAAATTGTGGGATACAATTAAGGGTTAGTTATACAAATATTCATTGTGCAGGTACATTTGTTGATGAGGTGTCCCCCCTTCCCCAGACAGATATTGACTACCGTTAATCCCACCTTCCTGCCCCTCCCTGCCCCCCTACCTCGTAGTTTCCCATCACTGTCAATCCTTTTCTTATAGTATTACGGTAGTTGTTCAAGTTCCACTTATGAGTGAGAACATGTGATACTCAGATTTTTGTTTCTGTGAAAGATCACTCAGTACTATAATTCCATCCAGGTTGCTACAAAATTCATAATTTTGTTTTTTTTATAGCTGCATAATATTCCATTGTGTATATGTACCACATTTTTTAAATCCAGTCCTCTTTTGATGGAAAGCATGGTTGGTTCCATGATCTTGCTCTTGCGAATATTGCTGTGATAAACATACATGTGCAGGTAATCTTTTTTATAGAGTGATTTGAGTTCTTCAGGGTATATTCCCAATAGGGGGATTGTAGGGTCATATGGAAGGTCGATTTTTACAACTTTTAGGAATCACCACACTGATTTCCACAGAGGCTGTACTAGTTTATACTCCCACCAACAGTATAGAAGTGTTCCCTTTTCACCACATCCTCTCCAGCATCTGTTATTTTTTGAGTTATTGATGATGGCCATTCTGACTGGAGTTAGGTGGTATCTCGGTGTAGTTTTAATTTGCATCTCCTTGACGACTAGTGAGGCTGAACATTTTTCATGTATCTGTTTCCTGCTCGTATGTCTTCTTTTGAGAAATGTCTATTCATAGCTTTTGCCCACTTTGCAATGGGGTTGTTTGTTTTTTTCTTTTTAGCATGTTTGAGTTCCTTGTAGATCCTTGATGTTAGGCCTTTGTCAGACATGGAGTTGGCAGATATTTTTTCCCAGTCTGTGGGCTGTCTCTCTGCTGTCTTGATGGTTTCTTTGGCTTTGCAGAAGCTTGTCAGTTTAATGAGGTCCCACTTGTCTATCTTATCTCTTATGGCCTGTGCATTTTGGGTTTTGCTCAGGAATTGAATGCCAGTTCCAACTTCCATATGGTTGTGTTCTGCATTTTCTAAAGTTCTTATGTTTTGAGGTTTTACATTTAGGTCTCTGATCCATTTAGAGTTAGCTTTTTTGTATGGTGATAGATAGGGGTCCTGTTTGAATCTTCTGCATGTGGTCAGCAGTTTTCCCAGCACCATTTACTGAATAGGTTCTCCTCTCCTCAGTGATGGGTGGTAGAGGCTTTGTTGAAGATAAGTTGGTTGAGAAATTGAGGTTTTGCTTCTGGAATCTCAATTCTATTCCACTGGTCTATATGCCTGTTCTTGTACCAATACCAGGTTGTTTTGATTATTGTAGCTATAGTAAAGTTTAAAGTCTGATAGTGTGATACCTCCTGCTTTGTTTTTTTGCTAAGGATTTTTCTGGTTATTCTTGGTCGTTTGTGTTTCCATATGTATTCCTGTATTGTTTTTCTAGATCTGAGAAGAATGTTGCTGGTAATTTGATGGGAATTGCATTAAATCTGTAGATTACCTTAGGTACGATGGACATCTTAACAATGCTGATTCTTTCAATCCATGAGCATCGGTTATTTTTCCACTTGTTTGTGTCATCTTGGATTTCTTTTTTTTTATTAATCAATATTTTTTATTATGGTTTTGTGGGGTACAGTTAAGGGTTAGGTGTACAATTGCGTTTCATTCAGGCACCCTGTTGATAAGAGGTGTTTTCCCATCCCCAGATATTTGCTACTGTTAATCCCATTCTCCTCCCACCCCATAGTTCCCAGTACTGTCAGTCATTTTCTTACAGTATTACATTGGATGTTCAAGGTCCATTATATGAGTGAGAACATGTGATACTCGGATCTCTGTTTCTGTGTGAGGTCACTCAGTATTATAGACTCTAGTTCCATCCAGGTTGCTGCAAAATTCATGATTTTGTTCTTTTTTATGGCTGCGTAGTATTCCATCGTGTATATGTACCACATTTTTTTAATCCAGTCCTCTTTTGATGGGCAGCATGGTTGTTTCCAGGTTCTTGCTATTGTGAACAATGCTGCGATAAACATACGTGTGCAGGTATCTTTTTTATAGAGTGATTTGTGTTCTTCAGGGTATATTCCCAGTAGGGGGATTGCAGGGTCATATGGAAGGTCAATTTTTAGAGCTTTTAGGAATCGCCACACTGCTTTCCACAGAGGTTGCACTAGTTTACACTCCCACCAACAGTGTAGAAGTGTTCCCTTTTCACCACACCCTCTCCAGCAGCTGTTATTTTTTGAGTTGTTGATAATTGCCATTCTGACTGGAGTTAGGTGGTATCTCAGTGTGGTTTTGATTTGCATCTCCCTGATGATTAGTGAGGTTGAGCATTTCTTCATGTGTTTCTTGGCTGCTCGAATGTCTTCTTTTGTGAAGTGTCTGTTCATATCTTTTGCCCATTTTATAATGGGGTTGTTTGTTTTCTTCTTTTCAGTACATTTCAGTTCCTTGTAGATCCAGGATGTTAATCCTTTGTCAGACCTAGAGTTGGCAAATACTTTTTCCCAGTCTGTAGGCTGTCTCCCTGCTCTCTTGATGGTTTCTTTGGCTTTGCAGAAGCTTGTCAGTTTAATAAGGTCCCATTTGTCCATCTTCTCTCTTAAGTCCTGTGGGTTTCGGGTTTTGTACAGGAATTGGATGCCAGTTCCGATTTCCATGAGAGTATTTCCTTCCTTTTCAAGGTTCTTATGGTTTGAGGTTTTACATTTAGGTCTCTGATCCATTTGGAGTTAATCTTTGTGCATGGGGATAGATAGGGGTCCTGTTTCAATCTTCTGCATGTGGTCAGCCAGTTTGCCCAGCACCATTTACTGAATAGGTTCTCCTATCCCCAGTAGTAGGTGGTGGGGGCTTTGTCGAAGATGAGTTGGTTAAGAAATTGAGCTTTTGCTTCTGGAATCTCAATTCTGTTCCATTAATCTATATATATGCCTGTTCCTGTACCAATACCAAGCTGTTTTGATGATTGTAGCTTTATAGTAAAGTTTGAAGTCTGGTATTGTGATACCACCTGCTTTGTTTTTTTTGCTGAGGATTGTTCTGGCTATTCTTGGACATTTGTGTTTCCATATGAATTCCTGTGTTGTTTTTTCTAGGTCTGAGAAGAATGTTGTTGGTAATTTAATGGGTATTGCATTAAATCTGTAGATTGCCTTAGGTAGGATGGACATCTTCACAATGTTGATTCTTCCGATCCATGAGCATGGGATGTTTTTCCACTTGTTCATGTCAGCTTTGATTTCTTTGAGCAATGTTTTGTAATTTTCATTGTAAAGGTCTTACATGTCTCTGGTTAGGAAGATGCCGAGGTATTTCATTTTTTTTGTGGTTATTGTGAATGGAATTGTGTTTTTTATTTGGGTTTCTGTTTGTTTATTATTGGTGTAGAGAAATGCGATTGCCTTTTGTACATTTATTTTGTATCCTGAGACTTTGCCAAAGGCCTTTATCAATGTAAGGAGGCTTTTGACAGATTCTCTTGGGTTTTCAAGGTACACAATCATATCATCTGTATAGAGAGATAACTTGACCTCCTCTTTTCTTATTTGAATACCTCTGATTGCCTCCTCTTCTCTGATTGCTCTAGCCGGGACTTCCAATACTATGTTGAACAGGAGGGGTGAGAGTGGGCATCCTTGTCTTGTTCCAGTTTTCAGGGAAATTGGTTCCAATTTTTGTCTATTTAGGAGTATGCTGGCTGTGGGTTTCTCGTAGATGGCTTTTATTATTTTGAGGTATGTTCCCCGTATGCCTAGATGTTCAAGGGTTTTTATCAAAAAGGGGTGCTGGATTTTATCAAAAGCTTTTTCTGCATCTAATGATATAATCATGTGGTTTTGGGGGTTTTTTGTTGTTGTTGTTGTTGTTTTTGAGTTGGAGTCTCACTCAGTCGCCCAGACTGGAGTGCAGTGGCTGCTCCCGGCCACCGCAGCCTCATCTGCTGGGCTCTGGCAATCCTTCTGCCTCAGCCTTCCAAGTAGCCGGAATTACAGACATGCACTACCACACCCGGCTGATTTTTTGATTTATTGTAGAGATGAGGTCTCACTGCCCAGGCGGGTCTCGAACCCACGGGCTCAGGCAATTCACTCACTTCAGCCTCCCAAAGGCACAGGATTACAGGCTGAGCCACCGAGCCCAGCTGGTTTTTGTTTTGACATCTGTTGATGTATTTAATTATATTTATGGTCTTATGAATGTTGAACCAGCCTTGCATACCAGGGATGAAGCCTACTTGGTCATGATGGATGGTTTTTGAGATGTGTTGTTGAATTCAGTTTGCTAGGATCGTGTTGAGAATTTTAGCATCTATATTCATCAAGATATTGGTCTATAGTTCTCTTTCTTTGTTGGATCTTTACCTGGCTTGGGTGTCAATGTGATGCTAGCTTCATAAAATGATTTGGGGAGAGTTCCATCTTTCTCAATTCCCTGGAATACTTTCAATAGGATTGATATCATTTCCTCCTTATATGTCTTGTAGAATTCTGCTGGAAAGTCATCTGGTCCAGGGCTTTTTTCTGTAGGTAGTTTTCTTATGATATAGTCCATTTCCTTGATTGTTATTGGTCTATTTAGGTTCTCAATTTCTTCTTGCTTCAACCTAGGCAGGTTGTGTGATGTCAGAAAGTCCTCCATTTCCTTAAGGTTTTCAAGTTTGTTTCCATACAAGTGTACATAATAGTCTCTAATGATCTTTTGTATTTCTTCAAGGTCAGATGTGACTTCATCTTTTGTGTTTCTCATTCTGTTTATTTGGACTTTTTCTCTCTTTTTCTTGATCAGTCTAGCTAGGGGACCATCGATCTTGTTATCCTTTCAAAGAACAAGCTTTTTGTTTCACTGATTTTTTGTGTTATCTTTTTGTCTTCTATGTCCCAGATTTGGGCTTTTATTTTGGTGATCTGGATTCTATTGCTGAAGTTAGGGTATTGGTGAGGACCAGTTTTTTGTTTCATTGATGTTTTGTATTATATTTTTGTCTTCTGAGTCTTGAATTTGGACTTTTATTCGGCTGATCTGGATTCTTCTGCTGAAGTTAGGGTTTTTATGGTCTTTCTTTTCCAGCTTAGGTGATTTGTTAGGCTGTTAACTTGTGATCTTTCCATTTTCTTTATGTGTGTTCATATGTATATGAGTTCCCCTCTTAGTACTGATTTCATGGCGTCCTGGGGGTTTAGGCAAGATGTTTGTTTTCATTTGTTTCCAGGTATCTTTTAATTCCTGTTTTTATTTCTGCGTTGACCCAGTTGTTTAGCATCATGCTGTTTAGTGTCCATGTCATTGTGGGTTTTGGAGGAAAATTTGTTGGTGCTGATATTTATTTTTATTCCATTGTGGACTGAGAAGATGCATGACAGAATTTCAATCTTATGGAATTTGTTTATGCTTTATTTGTGGCTGAGAATGTGATCAATCTTAGAGTATGTTCCATGTGGTAATAAGTAGAATGTATATTCCATGGTTGTTGGGTGGAGTGTTCTGTAAGTATCAATTAAATCCATTTGGTGAAGCATCATGCTGAGGTTCCAGATCTCCTTGTTGATTTTTTTGTCTTGATAATCTGTCTAGGGTTGTGAGTGGGGGTATTTAAGTCTCTAGCTAGGATAGTGTTAGTGTCAATATCTTTTTTAAGTTTACCTAGAAGCTACTTTATGAAAGTTGGTGCTCCTATGTTGGGTGTATATTTGTTTAGGATAGATAGTTCTTGTTTATGGATTGAACCTTTTATCATTATGTAGTGACTTTTGGTGTCTTTTTAAATTTTTGATAGCTTAAAGGGTATTTTGTCTGATATTAAGATCATGACTCTTCCTTTCTTTTGTGTTCCGTTTCCCATCCTCTTACTTTGAGTCTGAGAGTGTCCTTTCTGATGAAATGAGTCTCTTGGAGATAATATATTGTTGCCTCATGATATTTTATCTATTTTGCCATTCTATGTCTTTTCAGTGGTACATTTAGTCCATTCACATTCAGGCTAATTATTGAGATTATGAGAGTTTTTTCCTGTCATGAGCTTCTTATAGAGTTTGTTATTGTTACTGCTGTTTGTTTTCTTTCTTTTGACTTTGGGGTTGATTCATGTGCATTTTCAATCTTTTTTGTGCATTTTTGGGAAGGGTGGTGTTGTTCTTTTCCCCCTTTATTCTGTGTTTAATATTTTCTTAAGTGTTTCTTATAGAGCTGGTCTGGAGGCAGCATAAACTCGTAGGGATTGAATGTGTGGGAAGGATTTTAATTCTCCATCACTGATGAAGCTTAGTTTAGCTGGGTAGGTTATTCTTGGTTGAAATTGTTTATCCTTGAGAACTTTGAAGATTGGGCTCCAAGCTCTCCTAGTCTGAAGTGCTACTTTAGATAAATCTGCTGCTATTCTAATGGATCTTTCCTGGTACATAGTCTGATCTTTCTCTCTTGCTGCCTTTGTGATTTTTTAATTTTATACTTACTTTGTGTATGCAAATTGCTATATGTCTAGGAGTTGGTCTTCTCATTTGTTGTCTTGCAGGGGTTCTGTCTCTTGTGTTTGAATGGTTACGTCTCTGATGAGATGAGGGAAGTTTTCTTGGATAATTTCAAAGGAATGCTTGTTCCAGAGTGGTCTCTGTCTCTTTATCTGCCTCAGGGATTCCCATAAATCTTAGGTTCGGCCTCTTGAAATAATCGCTCATCTCTTGGAGGTTTTGTTTTGTCTTTTAAAGATTCTTTTCTATGTTTTTTAACAGTTTGGGTTAGTTCCATATTTTGATCCTCAGGCTCTGTGATTCTTTCTTCCGCTTGGTTGATTCTGCTTATCAGTTTGTTACTTATTTCATTCATTGTATTTTTTATTGCTGTTATCTCAGTTACCAACTCCTTCATTCTTTCCTCTTGTTTCTCCTCATTTCTATTTATTCTCTCTATTAATATCTTGATATCTGTGTTTGTGTTTTGAGACCAGTCATTCTGGGGCTCTTCTTTGTTTGTGTTCTAAAGTCTGTATTCTTAGTGGTTGACCTCCCAGGGGTCTGTGTGAGACACAAATTCTTCCTGTGGTTTTTCTTCATTTGTGTCGATTTTCCTTCCCCTCCCCTATTTTTTTTAAATCTTCTTCAATTCTGTTGTTCAGGGGTGGGAGATAGCTTTTACTTCTGTTTGCTCAATCTTCTATTCTTCCTTGTGTAGACCCTTTGGCTTTGTTCAATTCTGAAGTTGGGCTGGGGGTGGGGAGTTGTAATTTTTGCAGTTTTGAGATTTAATTGAGGGGGAGCTGTGATTCAGAAACTATCTGCAGATCCCAGTATCTGCTGACAGGTATGTGGGTCCCCTGGAACCCACTTCCCACTGCCTTACTATCTGTCCATGCAGTGGGGGTATATGTTTGCCCCCTGAAGGCAAAATGAAGTAAGAAAGAGGAAAATAATGGAAAAAGGAATTAGGAAAATGAGAGGAAGGTGGGGAGAGAAAGGAAGAAGGAAAACAGACAGGTGTACCAACTAACCAATGAACAGAGACACAAACAGAGAAAAGATTTTTAAAAAACAAAAATATACAGACAATCATACAAACACACAAACCAACAAAACTCCCCTATCAATGTACTCTCCCTCAAAAATACTAAAAAGCATTAAAATAACTGAAACAAAGCAAATACAACAATGTAATCAAAAACAGAAAGAGAAGAGGAAAAAAACAAAAATAAAAAATAAACAAACAAACAAAAAGCAAAAGCAAACAAACAAACAAAAAAAAACCCCACCTCACTCTGAAGCAGTTCCTGTAACTTCAACTTCCTTTCAGCTCTGGTTGCCAGCCCCTCCTCTCTTTCTGCTCTCAGCACAGGCTGATAGGTTTGCTCTCAGCATGGGTCAGATGCCCCACAGACTACAATGGGAGGAAGGTGGGTCATATCTGGATTCACCCAGCTTGCTGCCACTGCTATCAAATCTCCCACTCGGATCTGATGAGTCTGTGCCTGTTCCAGCATAGGGAAGGAGTGCCTGTCTTCCTGAATTTGATAAGGAGACTACCTCTAGGTCCCAGGTTGGAGGCTGGGCAGAGCTGGGTGGGGCAATGCAGGTCTCTGCCTGATCCTGAGACAGAGAAAATGGTGCTGGCTGACGTTTCCTCACTGGTGGCAGGTCTCCCTTCCAGTTTTCCATTATCTGCTTTCTCCATGATCCTGGGGCTGGTACAGCTCTGCTGTCACAGGTGATGGTGTGGGCCAGGCACCAGGTGGTGAGGATCAGTTGTTTTCCACTGCCTTTTCTCAGGAGAGCCCTGAGAATCACAGATGATCCTGTGCATTGGGGGCTCCAATCTCAGGGCAGTGGGGGATTGCAGTCACGTCTAGAGGAAAGAGCCCTGGGTGCATGAGCCCAAGTCTCCCCTCAGACAGACTTTCACTCACCCACCAGCACACACCCACTCATGCAGAGAGTCTTTATAGACAATCACTTTTGCAGAGACTCTCACAGTCCAACGTGTTCCATTACCATCTTGCCGGACATCCCCAGGTTGTTTTTTTCAATCATGTTTTCTAGAGTTGGGCAGCTGACAGCCTCATCCTCACAACTGCCATGCGAAGCATTTGTCAAGGTAGTTTTATAAATAAAGACACCTCCTTCTCTTGTATCTGTTTTAAGATATACAAAATATTCCTCTCCAACTCATGTAATATCTAAAATGAGCATCTGGATTGTGTCACTCCTGTTTAATACCTTCAATGAATCTCAGAATAAAATCCAAATTCCTTATCTTAGCTTTCAGGGGCATGCTTACTCAGGCCAGTGCCCCTGTCTAGCTTTATTCCCTCTCTTCTCTCCTCACATCTTTGCTACAGCAAGACTGAGCATCCCAGTGCCTCACACATGCCATGTTCTCGTTGTCCTAGAAGAATCTCTGTCAACCACACCCTCCTCCCACCGTCCCCACCCCCAGCACTTTTGCCTGACTAACTTCTAGTTCTCTTTGGCTTTCAACCTAAATATCACCTTCCCTAAAATGCCTTTCATGACTCCCACAGGCTGATACTACTTTTCACAAGGTGCTGTATATTCTACTATGTCCCACTTGACAGAGTTCCTTGAATTCAGGGGCCACATCTATTAACTTCTTGTTTCTGAAGACTGCTGTAGACAACACTCAGATAACAACCAATGACTTAATATTGAGGACGGTTTTTAAATGCCTAGATAATATTTTCATTTCTGTTGTAACTACTCAGCTTTGTTGTTGTAACATGAAAGCTTTTATGGGAATAGTTACATGAATGGGCATCTCTGTGTCCCAGTAAACTTTCTTTACAAAAATAGATGGTGGGCTGCATTCGGCCCAGGGACCCTAGTTTGCCAGCCTCTGGTTTAAGGTGTAAGGATGAAATGCTACACCAATGAATCAAATATGGTCTTTCTATAGAAATCATTACAGTCCTACATGTAGTTAATCCACAAGTATCCCCTAGTCTAACCAGTCAGTCTCAGCTGGTTGAGTAACTGGTTGCAGGGATGCCCTGAAGGAAGGTCACAGACTCTTTTTTTTTTTTGAGTTGGAGTCTCACTCTGTCGCCCAGACTGGCATGCAGTGGCCGCTCCTGGCCACTCCAGCCTCGACCTGCTGGGCTCCGGCGATCCTTCCACCTCAGCCTTCCGAGTAGCCGGAATTACAGGCGTGCACTACCATGTCCGGCTGATTTTTTGATTTATTGTAGAGATGAGGTCTCGCCAAGTTGCCCAGGTGGGTCTCGAACCCACGAGGTCAGGCACTCCACTCACCTCAGCCTCCCACAGCGCGGGATTACAGGCTGAGCCACTGAGCCTGGTCACAGCCCCTTTTGTTTAGTCAATGACACTCTCCATTTCCACCATCCCTGTAGCCACACCTCTTCCCTGACACTATAGAAACAGATTGCAAAATGAAAAAGAATAAAACCTTTTTGTTAAAAGAGAAAGGTTGAGTTTAAAAATAAGATAAAAGTGATGAGATTTAAAAGCAAATACAAAAGTTCAATGAGATAAATGTCTAAAATTATAAAATGATTAAAGATTTAGGCGAAAAGGCCAAAATGCAGTGAAAATTTAGAGGAGATTGAACAGCAGCTTCAACACAACTGTGACTTCCCTTGGGGACGCTGAAATTGTTCTCACCCCTTGAAACTTTTTCTTTGTACATCTGTACAAAAAAGTCACTTTGTCAATAATAGCAAACCAATTGAAATAACTTTGTTTTTAAGCCACAGACACAGTAGAAGAACAGAGCATGCTTCCTGTTAATCTTCACACTGTATTTAAGTTAGGAGGATGATTCTGTCACATTTTGCAAATTATAAAATCTAGAAATTTCATATACATATACTCACACTCCGCTGAAACTCTTTACCTTAATCATCATTAAGGATGCCTTTGGTGATGGAAGAAAGTCCTTTCAGATGAAATGCTTTTTATGAAAGTTTTTAAAATGCTGCAGGGTTATTAGATTAAATGAGAATTTATTCTAGGTCTAAGTAGTGGAATGAATGTAAATGAATAAAAAATAGAAGGTTTTTAAAATTTGTTTTTGGCTTGTTCAAGCTCAGTATAATCCATAATACAGAGACATTTGGGAGCTGGCTTGAAAAGCCTTTTATGAGTCATAGAGTAAATGCTTTTCCTACTTGGACTTCAGAGAAGCTAGGTTGGTAGCTTGAAGTCAGTCATGGTTAGAAGAGTAATCTAAAAATCTCTGAACTTTTCCCTCCAGAGAGACAGTTGTTAAACATTTACCAGCATGTCACTGCAATAATGTAAACAGAACTGTCATGTTAATATTCAATACTCTTTCTGCATTAACATGTGAAATATATTTGCAATATCACTAAGGTGAACCATATCATTGATTAAAAGATTTTATGCTACTTGTCATCTTTGCAAAAACTTTAATTGAATAATATTACATAGGTTAAGTTCTATTAATTAGATTAAAAATTATCCTGGTGATCAAGTTCCCCTCTCTGGAAATCACTCTAGGTTTTCAGGTCATTAACTGATTGACAATTGTTTTCATACACACACACACACACACACACACACACACACACACACACAGAGTTTGTGGTGAACTATAAGTAACAATATACCAAATGATATCTTTTTTTTTTTTTGAGTTGGAGCCTCACTCTGTCACCCAGGCTGGAGTGCAGTGGTATGCTCATGGCCACCGCAGCCTCGACCTGCTGGACTCAGGCGATCCTTCCACCTCAGTCTTCCACATAGCTGGAACTACAGGCACGAGCCACCATGCCCAGCTAATTTTTTGACTTATTGTAGAGATGAGATCTTACCAAGTTGCCCAAAACCCTGGACTCAGGCAATCTTCTCGCCTCAGCCTCCCAAAGTGCTGGGATTACAGGCTTGAGCCACCGCGCCTAGCCTCCAAGTGATATCTTAAAGGCATTAAGGAACTTCTAAAGATATTTAAATTACCCCAACCAGCAAAAATGATATTGAGGAGACCTTAACTAGAAGGAAATAGATATAATTTAAGTAAAAATTCAAAGCATAAGTCCTTCTAAAAGACATGGAACATACATCTAGGATAGGAATGGAAATCTATAAATAAGTCTTCAGCTAACTCTGGAGATCTTTGGTGACCCTTAACATTGATTTTACTTGCCATGCAGCAATTGTTTGCTGTTTTAAATAGTGACTGAACATTACATTTAGAAAAATGAAATTGATTTCTCCATAATTAAGTTTGAGGTAGTGTATAACTTTGCATGACATGTGATCAATAGAATTCTCTGTTTTTACATTACAATACAGATAAATAATTACACATTTGTGTTTTTTGATGACAGGTTTGTAAGCAATGAAATACTTATACTCACGTTTCTTAGTCATAGCTTCCATATCACTCCAAATGGAAAAATCCAGTCTGGTGGAATAAATACTACATAAAAGTGATAAAATTAAGAGCAAGAGCCTCGTCTTCCCAGAATGCAAAGCGTCACAAGGATACTCAAGTAGCTTGGCCCCAGCATCTGTTGTACATTCCTTTTCAAACAATTTCAGACAGCATCTAAAAATGTTCATTACAAAATGGGCAGGCCGCATGGACTTGGTTAATTTTACCAGCTCAATTCATTACCCTCCAAAATCAGGCACCAAGAAAACTGTATGACCCATTAAAAAAATACCTCTCTCGATAGAGGTGGTCTGGTTTTCAGCCAGGAGTGACAGAAGAGCACATTCTCTACAAAAGTGGGGGCAGAAGGAAGTTCAGCTTCCAGATGTGACTGGATGATTTTTTAAAGAACATGAAACATTGTCCTATTGTTAGAGTAGGCATCTTGGAAAATGTTCTGTTTTCACAGTGACTCTCTCTCTATATATACATCTATATACATATGCATATCTACATATATATGTATACATATACATATATCTACATATGTATATGTATACATATATATATCTGTAGAAAAAGAGCCACCAGATTAGGTCAACTATTGAATCTGAGTGGTGGGTATGCTGGTGTTCATTGTACCATTCTTTCTATGTTATGCATGTTTAAAAGTTTTACAATAAAAATTCAACATTAAAATATTCTCACTGGTGACAATATTTGTACTCTGTACATTGTACACAGTCATTAAAACTAATATTTTCAAACAGTTTTCAGATAACATATCAAATTGTTCATTACATACTGTTAAGTGAAAAGTTAAACTATATAATTAAGGATAATGTCATTTTAATCATGTAAAACATGAAAATATATATTTTATACATGTACCACATGCATACATATGTAAATCAAGAAAGAAAATATATCAAATTTATGAATATTGTTGTTTTCTAAAATGAACATGCACTACATACATTTAAAAAGTTATTAAGATAATTTTATTTTCTACTTCAGAATGTGTGCTAACATGTTAGAGAATGTATCATTTGACCAAGCATATCATACAAATGGAAAGTCAATGCAGCCTTGTTTCACATCAGTAAATGCCTAGAAATGAATTACGTGAGAAAGATACATCTCTGCCTAGAAAGACAAGGTAAAATAGAAACACCTGTAAGTATTGCTCACTTGCTTTGAAACCTGGATGCTACTTCAAACAAAACTAATCGGTAATCATTTGTGATGACTAACATTTGGGGACTGCTTTAGCACTTAGAAGGCTCGTTGCTTTTAACTGTAGTTGATTGAATTCTCATAAAAACTCAGGAAGGTTGTACACATGTCCCTGTTTTACAGATGAGCGAGCTGAAGTTCATGGCTCTTTCTGACACCCAGCATTGCCAAGATATTACAAGACTCAAATGAACTCCGTGAAAACGGTGTAACATGAAGACATTATCTTACATATCGTTCACAACAAGAACTCTATATTTGCAAAGGATATTGGGGGTTCTTTTGCTTTTTTTTTTTGTTTTTTTTTTTTGTTTTTTTAAGTTGGAGTCTCACTGTCGCCCAGACTGGAGTGCAGTGGCCGCTCCCGGCCACCGCAGCCTCGACCTGCTGGGCTCCGGCGATCCTTCCGCCTCAGCCTTCCAAGTAGCCGGAATTACAGGTGCGCGCTACCACGCCTGGCTGATTTTTTGATTTATTGTAGAGATGAGGTCTCACCAAGTTGCCCAGGCAGGTCACGAACCCACGGGCTCAGGCAATTCACTCACCTCAGCCTTCCAAAGGCGCAGAATTACAGGCTGAGCCACCGAGCCCGGCCTTTTGCTTGTTTTGGTAGGGAAGCTGAGTTCACATAGAAGAATATCTATGTTTAGACATCATCTGTACTTTTTTCTTTGAGAAAATCCTCCTGCAGTGATCCTTCCAGTGCCAGTCCAGTTTTGACAATACGAATAGCACAACGTAACTCTAGAAGGCAGTACATCTTTAAAAATAAAAGTTCAGACTAGAAGCCTGGAGTGTGTGAGGTTTTATTACTTTTTTTAAATACTTGGATAAATGGTCTAATATGTTCAGGAGAACTAGGAAGCAGTGTAATAAAAAGAAAGTGAAGAAATCGGAATCTCACTTATCCCTGTATTTGTAGTTTCCTCAATCTGCTGGAGCCTCCATTTGAAAGTTTACATCTTTTAGTGAAAAAATTAATTTCTCTTTCACAAGTTCCACTCACATTTTGTTGCTAATAAAACCAAGGATGTAAATACTATTAAGTACAAAACAGCCTGCTGCATAATTGTTTCAAAGCAATTACAGATTATATCGAGCCATTCGTGGAGCAGAAACAGTTTTTTCCAAGACACCAGCTCCCTGTACCTTGAAATTTTATTAGTCTAAGAATTTCATGCACCATATGTTAGAATATGAGACTAGCTGCAATTGAACAAACAACTTTCTGATATATAAGTGAATGATAACCTGATTTTAAATGTGTTTATCTAATGAGATAGTAACTGTAATTTACAACACATATAAAAACCCCCACTGTTACTCCTGGTGCACCTTTTGGCTAAAAAGGGGGATGCAGGGAGATATGCTAATGATGGTCGTCTTGGTTTTTACCAAGTCAGTAATAAAATTTGCATTTGATATTGTGCACAGTAAACTGGGTTATTAGCCTTGAAAATGAGTCTCATAAAATTTAAATATAGGCTTAAATCATATTAACTGTCCTGTAGGTTTTCTGAGAGGCTTTAAAGCATTGTGTTGCTTCCCTAGTGTAGGGAATGCAGATGTTTGTGTGCCTTCAAGGGGGCCCCCAAAAGGATAGAAACAAGAGCTTGAGAGATGCACTAGAAAAACATGCACTATTGCTTCCAGCTTTGAGGACCTGGCCCAGGTCAAGAACCTGTAGCTCAAGCAGACTAGGGAAGTGGGTCTTTCAAAAGAAGCCTTTTAAGGCAGAGGTCTCCAACCTTTTTGGCATCGGGGACTGGATTTCTCAAAGACAATTTTTCCATGGACAAGGGTGGGAGGAGCGGGAGGGGATCATCAAGCATTAGATTCTCATAAGGAGCATGCAACCTACATTCCTTGCATGTGCAGTTTATAGCAGGTTTTGTGCATCTATGAGAATCTAATGCCGCTGCTAATGTGACAGAATGGAGAGCTCACTCACCCACTGCTCACCTCCTGCTGTACGGCCTGGTTCCTAACAGTCCACAGAGGGGCACTGGTCTGCAGCCCGGAGGCTGGGGATCTCTGTTCTAAGAGGATTCTGCCTAGAGAGCTGGCTAGTACATCACTACACAAAGACTGCTTGGACCATCAGCAGCAGGACTTTGAAACCCCGCAAGGCTTGATGACGCAGCCAAGTTGATAGTGATAAAAGGCACTTCATTCTCAAGAAAGAGACGAAGATGCATATTAAAGAGTGAAAGACCTAAAGATCAACATTTCTCCAATAACTTCCAATTGCAGTACCTTGGTTCCCATTCCACACTAAATGATAACTACACACTGTTAGGAAAAAGAAATGCCTCTGAGATGCAGATGCTTAGTTATTGATTCCGCGACTGAGTTAGATGCTCTGCCCTTGTCCTGGGCATCTGTTGCTAAGTAGCCTTACAGGGCGTCACCAGAATTCAACAACTGTACTTCACCCCCTAGCCAAAGCCTCCATCTACCCATCCCTGACAGTCTCCTTCTACCCAGCAAAGACACGAGAACTTCCTTGGATGTGTAACCAACCAGGCCAAGGTTGACTCCCACAAGGCATAGTGACCATCCACTTTTTTTTTTTTTTTTTTGAGTTGAAGTCTCACTCGGTCGCCCAGACTGGAGTGCAGTGGTCACTCCTGGTCACCACAGCCTAGACTTGCTGGGCTCCGGCGATCCTTCCGCCTCAGCCTTCCGAGTAGCTGGAATTACAGGCATGCGCTACCACGCCCGGCTGATTTTTTTATTTATTGTAGAGATGAGGTCTCGCTGCCCAAGCAGGTCTCAAGCCCGCGGGCTCAGGCAATCCACTCACCTCAGCCTCCCAAAGGCGTGGGACTACAGGCTGAGCCACCGAGCCCGGCAGTGACCTTCCACTTCTAACTCCAAGATTTTCATCAAGAGACCAACAAGACTAATTATTTAAAACATTTCTACCCAACCAAATTTGCCATGCAATACAAAAAACTCTGTATGCTGTGATCACTACCCAAGATCTAAGCTCCTCCTGAATATGAGGGTGGACCCAAAAAACTAAAATTTATTACGATTTTTTTTTAAATTGTGTATTTATTCTTATATGCCTAAACTTTAGTCACCTTCCAAGTACTCTCCTTTTGATGTAATACACCTATTGAGACACTTTTTCTACTGCTCAAAACAATTTTTGAACTGATCAATTTTGATGCCTTTCAGTGCTTCTGTCAGTTTTTGCTTCACCCCTTCCACATCAGCAAAACATTTCCCTTTGAGGACTTTTTTCATCAGGGGAAACAAAATAAAGACTCTTGGGGCAAGATCGGTGAAGAGGGAGTGTAGGGCATAGGGAGACATGCCGTTTTTAAAACTGAACACTAAGCGCAATGTGGGCAGGTGAGCTCATAAATTACCCATCATGACATGGGCAAATTCGTTGAAAGAATGGCTTTAAAAAAATTCACTGAAGCTGAATGTAGTCTCACAATAATGCTAGTTGGTACACTGATGCCAATGGATTTCTAGAACACTCACCTAGTGGGGAAAGACTGTATTACAAGGTATCCATCTTCCAAAAAAGATAAATGGGGGGTGTTTTGGGTACCCTTTCATACATTCCCTCCCTTTCTCCTATGTCAACTTTCCTCTCCACACTTCTTTTCCCAAATTTTCCATTCCACCCTGCAGAACTCTTACCCCATAAGCCAGCAGATTTATAGATGTCCTCGAGTTCTTTACTGAACACTCACTCTACCCCCCTTGCCTCAAAAGAACCCTGGCTTAGCCCCAGGAGATAGTGCTACCTCTGTGGTCTCTCAGGAAGTCATTCACTTCTCCCCATTTCACAGGCTGCAAGGATGGTGGGAGATTGTTCATTCCTCTTACTCAACACTGTCCATCTAGACCATGAATCTTCCATCTTGATGTGAAAATCCCTGCTTGAAGGAATTATCTTTCTGTACCCCTCCTTCATAACCATCTGTTTTGCTCACATCTACTCTTTGTCCCCCTTTTCATTGAATCACTTTAGCACCGGATCCAAAGCTTTTTTCTCCACCATTTTGTTTATAAAGAAGGCTTAACTAAAACCTTAATGTCTCAGTATTTTGTCCTCCTGAGCTCTCATGACTTACATCTTCCATTCACCAACTCCAAACTCATAGTCCCATGGATGTGACATAGACCTTATAATCTCCCAGAATTTCTCAAAGTCTGAATTAATGATTTGGAAAGTCCACTATCTGATTATACCCAACTGACTTGCTTCCTGATCCATCACCTCATCAGACCTCAACTCCTCTCCCTCATCTGATTTCTCCTATCTAGCAGCTTTTCCTGTAATATTTCATCTTAATATTCTGCGACACTCCAATCCTACCACTTTGACTGAAGCACCTTTTGCTAGGGACATCAATAAGCTGCATGTTGGTGACTCCAAAGTCAAACAGGACCATCTGTTCCTGACTTACCTGCTTACCAGGATTTGTCTCTATTGGACCCTCCTTCTTCAAGTATTCTCTTCTGGAGTATCTGTGGCCCTGTCTCTCTGGGTTGTGCTGCCTAACTCTCCAGCTGTTTAGTCTTAGGCTCTCTGGGGGTTGTTCTCTTTCCTCCTTCTCTTACTTGTTGCTGTCCCTCAGAATTTAGTCCCAGCACTTCTTGTCTTTTCTACTCTATAGACTGCCACAGAGTGTTCATATTAACTCCCACAATTTTACGCAAGGTCTGTATGCTGATAATTCCCAAACAAATATCCTCTCGGCCACACACACGTTTTCCATTTTGAGTAAGTTTCTTAATTTTCCTGTGCTCAGTTTTCTCATCTATGAAATGGGAATAATCGTAGTACCTACCCTGAGGTTTGTTGTGAGGAATAAAGGAGTTAATTCAAGTAAGCACTTAGAACAGTGCTTAGTACTTGGCAAGCCTCATTAAATATTTCCTACCATTGTACTTATTATTATTGTTATTATTTTTGAATGTCTCATAAGAACCCAAAACTGAGAATTCTGGAAAAAATGGGACTTCTTGGCTTTCCCCTTAAACTTTTGGCTTTTGCTAGGTCCCAAGCTCAATGAAAGCCTCAACATCATTTATTCAAGCCAGAAGTAATTCATTTATCTTTCTTTAGCCCATACATTTGATCAATCATCAGGTTTTACAAATTGTGATTCATTTCACATCTATTCCCTATACCAACTAAGTCTTTATTGTGCCAAAGTCCCTGCATCAGTCCCCCAGCCGATCTCTTGACCCACCCAATTCTTTGCCCATACAGAACATTGCCCAAGTGATCTTTCAAAGTTCAAATAAATAACAACTCTCCCATATAAGCCCTTTCAATGATCTCCTATTTCCTTCAAGTTAGAGTGGAAGCTCTCTAGCCTAAAAGCATCTTGAGACCATTTGCAACATGCATCGCATATCTTCCCCATCCAACCTAAGCCCAGACACTCAACACTCCTTTCACTTTGTGCTTCAGATCAGCATACTATGGTCCATGGGCCAAATCCAGCCAACAGTCTGTTTTTACATGGCTTGCAAACTAAGAATGATTTTTACATTTTTAAATGCCAAATATAAAAACAAACAAAAAAACAAGCCTCTCAGCAAGAGCAGTTGTTTGCAGAGTTTAGGACATTGATTTGTGGCCCATAAACCCCAAATTCTTACAATCTGGTCCTTAGCAGAAGAAGTTTGCCAGCCCCTGCTCTATCTCTATTTACAGAACTTCTCTCATCTTCTCAACAATCTTAGCATATGCTCTTTACAATCTTTGTGTATGCCTTATCCCCAGACCTAACTTTTGGTCAGCCTTCAAATATTAGTTTACATGCCACCTTCGCCAGTCAGATTTCCTAATTCTGAAAATCCTAATTAAATATTCATTCTAAATGCTCCTGGCAAACTGTCATTATTTTCCTTTCCCAGCATTTTTTCACATAAAGAGACACTGTTCATTTTGCAACTCTCAGAGTATCACAAGGCACCAATAGGCATTCAGCAAGCATTTGTTCATTGAATTAGTTTCAAGGATCAGTTCAGACTGACCTCTATCAAAAAAAGAACACAGTGCACTATACCATCTATTTGTCTTCAATATCATAGGATCTGAATTTCTTCATTATGTGCTTTGTCTCTGCATCCCTAGCATCTAATAGTCTAATTATAAGAGACTCTATCTCTACATTTCCAGCATCTAGTTGTATCACAGGTCAAATACTTTAAAAATATCAAAAACAACTAGTTAAATGTCCTTAATAACAGTAAAGCCACTGATCAGGAAGTCCATATGGTGAAAAGGACTTAATTGTGCTCATTGGGAATTAGAATTTACAATTTATGTCTTCCAGGAGAGATAGCACCTCTTAGCCACTCTTTCTGCAATTCCAGAGCCTACCAGCAGGTGTCAGTGAAGACATTTTTAGTCCCATAGATTCAGACTTGAAGCTGAGAGTAAGATTTACATTATAACCAGACTAATTTTCAATTTTTTCGACAAAATATAGTGATTTTCAAAACAGCATAAGTATTTATTAAATACTAATTAACTTTGTTTACAGATTGCCTGTACTTAAACCATCTTATCAGGATAATATATGGAAAAAAGGCCAATTACACAAAGATGTATGCTCTGTCTTCTGTAATTGACTGATACCAGTCAACATTTCTCTTGTCTCTACTTACCCTTTCAACTAAAAGGAGACATTAGGAAACTATAAACATATCTTACTAGTTTTTAGATCTTCTGCATCCTGCTTTCTCCTGATTGTTTCAGATAACTTTTAGGTCTTTCCTCCTAAATGTCCGAAGAGAAAAGATAAACAAAATTTTAAAAGTTTTTTACCCTTTTCTGCATAAATCTAGTTCAAATCTTGTGATAGAGTCCTCCATTTAGGGCATAACTTCTATTCAATTAGGACGGAGTATAAAGAAGAATATAGGAAACCACTTGGAAAACTATAGCAAGAGTGTTATAAGAAACTCCCACAATCCATAAGCACTCCATGGTGTCTCCTTTACCTAAACCCTCTAAGTTTGTAGAAGAAATTTACTTGCTTAAAGTTATAGGCTCTGCCTATCGGGAGTTACTTTTTTATGGGCCCCTGTTTTGCATAAGCTGAAAATCAACTGAAATGGAGAACAGGTGGAAGTCAATTCCTATCAGACATCATCTTCATACTCCTACCAAAAACTATACTAAGTAGCCTCTGGTTGTGGACTGTGTGTGTGTGTGTGTGTGTGTGTGTGTGTGTGTGTGTAGAGCAGGAAAAGGAGAAAACATTTTTTTTTTTTTTTGAGTTAAAGTTTTACTCTGTCATCCAGGCTGGAGTGAGTGGCACATTCACAGCCACTGCAGTCTCCGCCTGCTGGGCTAAGGCGATCCTTCCGCCTCCATCTTCCAAGTAGCTGAAACCACAGGTGCACACCACCATGCCTGGCTAATTTTTTTGACTTATTGTAGGGAAGAAGTCTTGCCAAATTGCCCAGGCTAGTCTCAAGCCCCTGGACTTAGGCAATCCTCTTGCCTCTGCCCCTCAAAGTGCTGGGATTATAGGAGTGAGCCACCACGCCTAGCAGAAAACAGCTGTTTTTTAATTAACAAAATAGAAAGAACTTGTGTCTTTCTTTAGAAAAATGAAAGATACCAGGCGCAGTGGCTCACATCTGTAATACCAGCACTTTGAGAGGCAAAGGCAAGAGGGTTGCCTGAACTCAGGGGCTCAAGACCAACCTGAGCAGCATGGTGAGACCTTGTCTCTACAACAGATAAAAAAAATTAGCCAGGCATGGTGGTGCATGCTTGTGGTTCCAGCTACTTGGAAGGTTGAAGCAAAAGGATCGCCTGAGTCCAGCAGGTTGAGGCTGCGGTGGCCATGAGCATGCCACTGCACTCTAGCCTGGGTGCCAGAGAGAGACTCCAACTCAAAAAAAGAAAAAGAAAAAGAAAGAGAATAAAATAATATGTGAATGAAAAACATCAAATGTGTTTGCCATTTATGTTTCCAATGTTTTAAACAATGACTGTGTATTTCTTGAATAATCAGGGAAAAAATTATTTCTATAAGGTAGAAAGAGGAGATTGCTTTCAAAACTTGTGGCTTGGAAATCCAGATTTCTATTTTTTCATCAAATGACCCTATTCACAAAAAAATGTTAAAACTATTAGAAAACAATCAAATAAAGCCTGGAATTGGTCTTCCAATTAATTTCCATCTCCTCTGTCAGAGGAGTCTACACACTGGCAACCACCACATAGAAATGTCTATCATATGTGATTTCCCAGACCAAGTTAGTATTTGAGGTGTGAGGGTGCAGTTTTCCCACTCAGCATAGCATTTTACTTAAGGGTAGTTTAAAGAGTTCAATATGTACATACCAGAAAGCAAATATTTTGTGTCAACATATTCAAGTGACAGTTGCCTTTGAAAAAGGCATTGCCACATATATTTATTTCATTCTGATCTGACTAATCGAATACTATACATCAGCACACCAAGAAGTTTCATTTAGTTAGGCTGCCGGCCAGACTTGAGGGAAAAGCAGAAAAACATACCAATTACGCCCATGATCATTGTCTAAAACCTAACCTTGGAAGTCATTAAGTGCATTTCCCTGGAATTGCAGGGAGGCTTCTAGCTCCAGGGCCACACCTTGATGCATATTTATTTCTGTTTCCAGAACGCATACGCACTGTCTATTCAAAGAAAAATTGTTCCTTTTTGTCCTGATTATAGTTTCACTGAAAATGTGCTAAGGTAAAAGCCAGATGTTTTCATAGTTTGGAGAATCTTTGCTGGTCAACCTACATGGAAAGTTCATATTCAATCTCATTTTTTTCCTTCTCTCTCTCTCTCTCTTTTTCTTTAACTCAAAGGGGTTTTGAAAATGGGAATGAGACTCAATAGAAATGTCATAGTTAGCAAATAATGCCAAATAAAGCCATCATTCTCATTTCAATGTTTTACTTGCAGTTTGATGAAAATTTGAAGATTTTTGAGCCAAACCAATGAGTGATTTTCTGTATTTCACTCTCATCTTTCCTTATTGTATGACCTTTTATTTGGGAACACTGATTGCTTTCTGCCATTTGCTTAACGATTTTGACTTCAACCCTTTGGGCATCAGATTGGAGTAATAAAAGGAACAAAAAGTCACATTGTCCTATTTCTGGTGCTATAAACAAAATTGCATGAAAACTAGGGCCAAAAATAAGTATTCAAAAATGCAAATGCATTTTAGGAGGAAAAATAAATTTCAGAAAAGCTGTTATGTTGTTATCAAATTGTGCTGACATTAAATTTTGACTCCACAGGAAAAGAGTGGGCATAGAAGCAGACAACACCCAGCAACTGTTTTATGGTCCCGTCAGCATCAACATTCCTGCCCTGTGTGCAGAACTCCCAAATACGTGAATTAATTAGCATAGGGTGTGTGGCAAACAGATGGGATAATTTGACAAAGGAATTAAACTTTGGTATAGACAAGATAAACAAGACAGTCTTGTTATGAGACAGTCTCTACAATGAGCAGTCTTGTTCATCAGATTGCTCATGTTTTCTGTTGTGATTCCGTGGATCATTTAATGGGTCAACATTTATTGAAATATCACTAGGTCCAAGACTGGTGCATATCACCAGGTGGATCTGCATGTTGTCATGTTCTGGCTCTTCTTTTCTCTGAACTTTGAATATTAATTTAAGAGAGAGAGAGAGAATGAGAGCACAAAATATGTTCCTTTACATGTCTCAAGTTAATGCTCTACATGTAATAAAAAAACCACCCATTTAAAATGCCAGAACTTTTGTATTGTGTGCTAAGACCTATTGACCTTACCAGGAGAACAACAGGGGAAAATTTCTTTGACCAAGTTGACTATGGGTAGATTCAGACTTCTATCCTACTCCCAGAGGGAAAAGACAATAAAGTTTCTTAAGCTGGACATTTTCCCCTGCCCCTGCAGACTCCTCCCCAGCCTGCTCTGGGTCCTGGGAGCAAGACTCTACAGACTGTTGCATGAGCAGCCTTGCTCTCTGACTTCTGGTTGTGTTGGACAATGGAGGTGAACTGGCAGGAGTTCAGAGGGAGGAAGGAAAGTGAAGTTGGGATGTTTATTGTGGGCTTCTTGGCACCTTCCTTGAGGTGCTCTTTGTAGATGGCTGATTCCTTGAACTAAGGGCATAGCTCCTGTTAGGCAACCCACTCCATACAGATCTCTTCCCCCTTTTCCCCTCCCCTCTCCTTTGCCATCTCTGTTAGGAGTAGAAACTAAATGAAGCCCCAAACATTATTACTCATCTCAGAACATAGATTTCAATATCCCTTGCTATTTTCTCATACTCTACCCACACTTTTGCTTTATTAAACTCTCTTCAAATTACCCTGTTTTCATGTGCCACCTCTTTCCTGCCAGATACTGTTTGATACATCTAATTAGAAGTTAATACAAAGTTAAGCACTAACTGTACAAGATCCTTGAAACTATTATCAATCAGAAGCAGAAAAAAATAAAATGCTAGAACATTTCTTTGTAATAAAGAAGATGACTCCATTTTTTGTTGTTTGCAAAAACATGCAAGGCCAAATCTCTCCTCTTCCCCTCTGGCCCCATATCTGGACGAGCTGCTAGATAGCCTGGGTGTGCCCTCCCTTGGTTCAAATCACACAAATCCGGGGTATATCTGGGAGCCCTCACCCCAGCCCCACTTCTAACCACAATAAAATCCAAGCCAATGTGCTTTTACTGCTCTATCAAACCATTTTTGGACCTGCTTGGGTGCCTGCCCTACTCTCCCCAGAAAGCCTCATCACGTGAGTCGTGAAGCTTTCATCTCCTCTTGGCGCGTGTGGCATCAGCAGTTTTGCCATCTGAACCGAATATTGGGGGGCAGGGAGTCCATTCTGTCTTTGGGGTGTGACCACAACAATCTTCATCTATTAACGATCAATGAATTTCCATTCAACATACACAAATACATCCAACAAATTCAGCAACACACGTTTAGCTCACAGAAGGAACAAGCATGAGAGCTGCCAGTCTCCGGCCATTCAGCCACAGAGCCCGTGCCCTGGCATGAACAGAAGGGGGAGCTGGCCTCTCCCCTCCAGGCCTATCTCCCTTCTGAATGTCTCTGAGCACAAGTCTTTGTGGATGAGCTAAGGCAGGTAAGTTTAACTTGCAGCCCACAGGCCGAATGCAGCCCAGGACAGCTAAAAATGCAGCCCCACAAAATCTTTTTTTTTTTAATTTTATTTTTGTGATTGGCAGAGTTAGGTGAGGTTTTATTTGGGAGGGAGGGACTAAAAAACAATCGAATTAGTTTTTAGTTGGGGGCACGGGAAGAGGGAGGCCCTCCAGGCACTATGCTCCCTCCACCCCCACCCCCCCAGGGGTGGGCTGAGGGGTGGGGCTGAGCCTCAGGAGGGGCTTCCATCCCTAGGCTCTCCCCCCCTCTCCGCAAAGCCGCCTCCCTGCAGGCTCCGGGGCCCCGGCCACAGGAGGGGGCAGACTGGGAGGAGCTGCGGTGGCCGTTCACTTGGGTGCCCCTCAGAGGACTCAGACACCAACTTCTCGCCGCGGGTCTCGATCTTCTCACCACCACGGCCCTGAAGGAGCTGGTGCGGCTGAAAGAGCTGGAGCCCCCGTCCGAGCCAAAGCCGCAGCTGAGGCCGGAGCCGTAAGCCGAGCTCTGGCCATCTGAGCAGCCGCTGGTAGGGTCTGGTATGGAGGCTCAAGTTCTGCATGCCAGCCTCCAGCCGGCCCGCCTCGCCCTGCAGCAGCTTCCGGTAGGTGGCGCCCTCGACGTCCGGGGCCGGCGTCAAGCTCGTGAGTTTCCGGGGCTCGCGCAGCTGCCGCGCCCCGCTGCAGGGCGGCCTCCAGCTCGGCCAGCGGGTCGTTGGCGTCCTTAAGGGCCGTCTCCCCGCGCTGCTCTGCTTCCACGCTGGTGGCCTCCGAGGAGGCCCTCTGGCCTTTGAGACCCTGATCTCAGCCTGGAGCCGGCTGACTTCTCGGAGACCTCCGTCTTGGAGCGGCGCGGGTCATGGCGGCGCCTGCCGGCTCCTCGTCCTTGGTCTGGTCCATGCCCTCGACCTCCGTCCAGCTGCGGCTGACGATCTCCTCGTGCTGCGCGCGGGCCTCGGCGATGATGCCTCCATGTCCAGGGAGCTGCCGTTGTCGGCCATGGACAGGACCGCCGACGCGTCCGAGATCTGGGGCTGCAGCCCACGGATCTCTTCATCCAGCGGCCTGAGGAGGTTGATCTCGTCCGTCAGTCCCTCCAGGCGAGACTCCAGCTCCACCTTGTTCGTGGGAGCTTCGACTACATCCTTGATGGGGATGGATTTGTTCTCCCTGACTGTGGCTTGTTGATCGCCTCCTCCTACTTGTTCTGGAAGTCCTCCACCAGCCCCTGCGTGCTGCCCAGCTCCGCCTCCAGCTTCAGCTTCTCCTGGCCCAGCCTGTCCAGCTGCCACGGGAGGTTGTTGATGTGGCTCTCCACCATGTTGTCCATGTTGCTGCGCTGTCTTCTGGTGCTGCAAGAGGCTCCACTTGGTCTCCAGCATCTTGTTCTCGCGGCTCCAGGAACCGAACCGTGTCCATAAAGGAGGCAAACTTATTGTTGAGGGTCTTGACCTGCTCTTTCTCCTGGGTGCGCACGGCCTGGATGTTGGGCTCCACCTCCTGCTTAAGGGGACTCAGCAGGCTCTGGTTCACCCTGTCGGCTGTGACATCACCAGTCCCGGCATAGCCTCCACCCAGGGTCATGCTGGTGCCCAGCCGCCGCTACTGCCCACCCAGGGGAAGCTCTAGGAGCTGACACAGGCGCCTGGCCCGTTTGTGTAGGAGTGGCTGCTGAAAGCCTGGGGGCCAGAGGTGGACATCTTGTAGGACTTCTGGGTCACCCTGATAGACATGGCAGAGGCTGGAGTGGAGGCTGTAGAGGCAGGTGGGCAAATCAGGTAGACAGTCGAGAAGGACCCCACAAAATCTTTTAGCATCGTATTTTTTTTAGCATTTATTTTCTTTGTGATCCCATATGCAGTTCTGTTTTTGAGCTTCACAATCACGCCTTGTCCATGACATTGCTTTTTGGCAGTGCATACATTTGTGAACAGCTGTTTTTAATTATGAAGCACATAAAGAGCAAAATTCGAACAAATATTTCTTTTTTTGTTTGGTTTTTTGGGGGGTACCAAACCAAATTTTTTTTTTAGTTGGAATCTCATTCCATTGCCCAGCCTGGAGAGCAGTGGAAGGCTCATGGCCACGCCAGCACTGATCTGCTGGAATCCAGTGATCATTCCTCCTCAGCCTTCCAAGTAGCTGGGACTACAGGCGTGAACCATCATGCTCAGCTAATTTCTGGATATGTTGTAGAGATGAGGTCTCGCCAAGTTACCCAGGCTGGTCTCGAACCCACAGGCCCAGGCAATCCATTCACTTCGGCCTCCCAAAGTGCCAGGAAAACAGGCTGAGCCACTGAGCCTGGCCTGAATTTCTTTATTTGAAGGAATGGTACAAATCAAAGAACTAAAGTGGATGTTTTGGAAACCTATAGGAAAAGTAAAGGAAACAGTCTTGGTCACCAGGAAAATCACCCAGGGCACCGTCTTGGTCACCAGGAAAATCACCCAGTGACTGTGGGGAAATTAGTCCAAGGTTTAGCTGTCATCATTTTTTCCCAGGGTGTTCTTGTCAAAGAGATATTCTGCCATGTTAGATTCGGGGGCTCCCATCTTGCAAGTTGGTTATGTAGTCACCCAGTTCTTTGATGGATTTCACCAGCTCATTCAGTTAATACGTCTCAATGAAGTCACACACGTGGGGGTCATTTTTGTCGGTAGCCAGTATGTACAGTTCCTGTAGTGACTGATTAACATTTTTCCAAGTGTAATGCACACTCCATGGCATTCAGCGCATTCTCCCAGTCATCACGGCATGGTTTCTTGAAGTCCTGAAGGAAAATGGTCCTCCAGCTTTCATCAGTTTCTTGGCATGCTTCCTCTCCTCATGAGATTGGGGAAGAAAGTATTTGGCAAAGTTCTTCAAAGCCACATCATCGCGGGCAAAGTAGTACAACATGGACAGGTAGACGTAGGAGACGCAGTGCTCCAGATTGATCTGGTGGTTGATGGCGGACTCCGAGTCCTGGTAGTAGTTCTGGCTATCTGCGAGGTGGTGGCAGTTGTCATGGCGGCAGCTGAGGATCGGCGGTGGCAGCTGCACGACCCAGGAGCGGCGGCGGGGGCCTTGGGGCGGTCGGAGGGCACAGTGAGGTGGTAGTGGAGGGGTGGCTCAAAGCAGCCAGTTGGGGCAGGGAACCAGCATCAAGTTCCATCCAAGCACTGTTGAAGCAGAAAACCAGGTCAACTCTAGGGACAGAGGATCTCGAACATTTCTGATGAGCACCTTGAGAACTCACTAAGAATTGCTACCACTTCCATCGAACCAGACATTGATTAGCTTTACAAAAACAAAGTTAAATGTCCCACTAGTTTTTATATTCTCATCTTTTTCAACGTTATAATAAAAGTATTTTTAAAAAGTCTTATTATGTTTACACATTAACTATATTATATAGTTTATGTGTGACCCAAGACAATTCCTCTTTACTGGATGTGGCCCAAGGAAGCCAAAAGGTGGGACACCCCTGATCTAGGAAATTGTTCAAGGGAAACTTTCACAATATGACATTTTTGTCATCGTAAATTAACTCTGTAATCTAACTATCCCTCCTCCCAAAAGATCAGAGCCTCCGCTTCTACTTACTCCTTAAAGGTTCACTGTTTAGTTGTCTTCATTAAGACTGTTTTTACTTGTAAATAATTAAAATGCATTCAGGCTAGCTTAAGGAAAAGGAGGAGAGGGCTGGGAGAATAGGATGATAACACAAGGAATCCAAGACTTTTGTGGAGCCAGGCCTACTAAAACACTCTCCTCTCTCCCCTTATGTAAATTGCTCAATTTCCCAGCAGTCTAACAATGTTGCCAAAAGAACCTTCCAAGAGACTGATGCCTTTGCCTGAAGCATTTGACCAGGCAAAACACTCACTTGGCAACTCCACTCACTTTCACATCTCAGCTTAGCTGCCACTTCTTCTGGGATACCTTTCTGCATCTTAGACTTGCTCATAGCTCTCGCCGCTATGTTGTGATCACCTGAGAGATACTTGACTGTGTCCCTTACTTGGTGAAAAGTCACATGAAGACAAAGACTTTGACATAGGGTTGCTAGATAAAAAGCAGATGCCCAGATAGATCTGGATTTCAAATAAACAACGAATGCTTTTTTAGTATAATTACGTCCTGTACGATATTTTCATATGCTAAGTCTGGCACTCTTTGTGTGACTTTCTTTAACACCTAGCACACAGCCAGTCAACAATGAGCACTCTATCATATTTGCCAAATAAATGAATGTGGATCTGGTGAGCCACAAGCTGGTACAAAAGGGATGGTACAATGAGTAGATGGGAAAATAAATAGTAGCATCGCTCACATACTCTATCTGCTCATAGCAAATTCATGAGTTTCAAATTAAGTAGCAATTAATAGAAGTAAATTTTACCAGCAGAATTAAATAGAGAATCAATTATGTAAGTCTTCAAAGACAAAACCCAATTACCTAATGGTAATGAAGAAAACCTTATTCCAGATAAACCATGTGATGATGACCCCAATAATCATATATTTCCTCCCCAAATGAGTTTTGGACACACACTCTTAACAGAAGTCTTATACAGGAAAGTATTAGTTCCGCACTTTCAGATTCTGCATTTTAAAAGGCCTCGCCTTGAAACCTAGGTGGATAATGAGCACAACAGTTATGGGTCTGGAACTATGTTGAAAGATGTGCTTTTGGCCTGGTGTAGTGGCTGTAACCCCGACACTTTGGGAGGTAGAGGTGAGAGGATTGCCTGAGTCCAGGGGCTCAAGACCAACCTGGGCATCTTGGCAAGACCTAACCTCTACAGTAAATAAAAAAAACTAGCTGGGTATGGTGGTACATGCCTGTAGTTCCATTTACTTGGAAAACTGAGGTGGAAGGATCACCTGAGCCCAGCAGGTCAAGGCTGCGGTGGCTGTGAGCATGTCATTGCACTCCAGCCAGGGTGACAGAGTGAGACTACAACTCAAAAAAAAAAAAGAGAGAGAGAGAGAGAGAGAGAGAGAGAAAGATGTTCTTGTGTTATTTCATTTCATTCTCCCAACACCCCTGTGGAGTAGAAGCCCAAGTTGAGATTTTGAAACTTAACTAGCCTGAGCACACAAATTATAGGCATCAGAGCCAATCAGTTGCCCCTAGGACTTGTGCTCACAACAACCAAATCATACATCCTATATGCATTCTTGACTTTTGAAGACATAAGAAACCACATATAAAATTTCCATTAGAATTTTTAAAAATCCGATCATCAGTGAAAGAATACTGTTAGTGCCATAGATAAGAATTTACAAGATACTCCATCATTCCAAATACAACTTCACACTTCTAATGTAAATGACTTCTGCAGGCAGACCAAACACTGTCAAGATTGAAAGATCTATTCCCACACTAGATCTATTAAGTAGAATAATTCTAACCAAAAAAATAAACACAGTAAATACTGTGGTTGTTTTTAATCCCCTTCCCTGTTACTAGGAGTCTGCTGTTCTGGTTTGTGCTTTCTGAGAGCCCTGAGATTCTCTCCCAACTCACCCTCCTGGCCACTTGCCCCAGTGCAGATTTTTTCATGAATGGACATCACCTTGGGAAGCGGACAACAAAAGGGGCAGTGCTTATTATATACTGAGCTTTGTTATAGGTAACTAAGTAGCTGTGTGACTAAGAGAGAGGAGAAAAGAAGCCTTGAAAAAGAGGGTACACTTTCCTCACATTGCTCTGATAATGACTGTGGAAAACTGAGGTAGGGGCTGCTTAGATTAATAGAGACTGTGCATGCTGTGATGTCTAAGCATCATGACTGGCATGCTACTGAGCTCAATGGCTCTTTACTGGATGGAAGAATGTGACACAGTGACTGAAAGTCCAGGCTACGAAGTCAGAAATAGCTGGGTTCAGTTTTGTCTCCATCCAGTAAATCTGACTTGTGAGAGCTAATTGCTAAATTTTCAGGAATTTTGCATCTGATTGCCAAACATGGACTTCTTTAAAAAAGAAAATTGTATACATTTACAAATAAATGAATTTTATTAAAACAAAGACAATACATATTCAGAAGTCATCATTTCCCCGTTCTACTACTATTATCTACGTTCTTGAGGTGACTGACATCTGTTGTGCTTATGGGATGGAAATCTTATGTCATGGTTATGGTGTGTTACTGTGTATCCCTTCCCCTCTCCACGTTCTGTGAATTTGTAGCTCAACATTGCCCACAGTAAGAGCACTTAAACTATAGAAATAGGCAAATAATAGAAATTGGAGCTTGAAGCCCAGGGTTCTTGTGCCATGTTCTTGTGCATGTTCCAAACTGCCTCTTCATGTTCCACTGTGCTCAAGACACATCCCTGGGATCCAATCTCCGTGGAAGCCCCTGCTGGGACGGCATCCTCGAGTTTTGAACCGATGTGGTCTCATCCCTGGGAGCCCTGCCCTGAGCTCGCCACATTGTGGAGGGTTCCCACTCCTGGCCAGAAGTCCCAGTGGCCCTGAATCCCCGGGGTGGGCATGAAGGTGGGGTCTGCTGTGGTTTCTGAGTACCCCACCCCCTGGCTGGTTTACCTGCCACCACCCTTTTTCTCTGGGCACTGCTGGCCAAAGGACTTTGGCCTACCCTGGAAGTAGCCTATTCACATCATTTTTCTACTGCCACAGACACGCCAAGGCTCCGACCCAGCTGCTCACTGGTGCCTGGGTGGAGTGGAGCGGGCCTGGATCTGAGGGAGAAAGAACAGTGGGATGTTGCCTCTTTTCCTCTCGCAGTTGAGGACTGGGGAGGCATGGGGACGGGGTGGAGGTGTGAACTTGGGGAAGAGCAAGTGAGACCTTCACCTGTATCTGCCTGCCCTTGCTGAAGGCTTTGCTTGGGTCAGCCCCTGCCCGTGCAGGGCAGGGAGGGTGGGTTTGACTCAGGCTCTGTGATAAGACAGAGGGCCTGTCCTGCATAGTTCCTGCTCCTTGTGTTCTGATGCTAAATCATTTGGCAAGAGTGTATCTTAATAACTGCTACCTAACTTTTCTCTATGTTCTGTTTGAGAGGTTCCTGTCTGGATAAAGTTGTCTTTCGAAGTTCAAAAAATAAATAAATAAATAAATTGGAGCTTGATTTATTGTTTTGCTGATTGACCAAACATTAAAAAAGTGATGGAGAGCATGTGAATAATACAAATCAAACACAAAAGTGTGTTGTGTTGTGTCTATCACTGTTACATTGTAAATAGCAAAAAACAAAATCGAGAGAGCATTATTTCAGTATTTGAAAACTCTCATCCAATTCAGCAAAGAGAGGACCCAAGGCCCTAATGGAACGCATGAAGTTTCAATGAGTGTTTACAACATTTTGTTTTTGTCTGACTTGCTATCGAAAACAAAAATACCAACCAACATTCATGTTGGATATACACTTACTTCTGGTTGTTAAAGATTTACCAGCACACCATTGTCTCCACTTCACATTAGCTGTATGACCTTGGGAAAATTACTTAATTCTCCTCATGATATTGTCGTGAGAAAGAAAACCCAGTAATAACATATAGAGAGCAGTTGGCCCAGGGGCCTCCACATAATGAGCTTTCGATAAGTAGAACTTCATCTCCTCCTGACTCAGCAACAAGAAGATGGTTCATTCTTAAATTTGCACTCAATTTTTTAGAACATATTAAACAAGTATACAGTAAAAATGGGAAAAAAATGTAAACAAATCTTCACACCAAACTGTCTCCAGATAGCCACTTCCCTAGAGACAAGCACTGTTACATTTTCTTGCTCGTCCTTCCAGAGATAGTCTGTGAATTTACAAAACATACACGAGGAGGGACCCCAAAAAACCAAATTATCTTTTGGAAGGTGGGCCCCTTGTAGTACACTCAGAACTTTTTTCTCTGGTTCAAACAGGCAACCAAAGTTTTCATCTAGAAGTTTTGAGAAGGTGGCATCACGATTTGTGGGAGAAATTTCCCAAGCTGTGACAAACAGGTGACTGGTTCCTCCACCACGACAACACACTCGCCCACCCAGTACTGAGTGTTTAGCAGTTCTTGACCTAAAACGGCCTGGCTCCTCTGCCTCCAACTCTCCCTATTCACCCAGTCTGCCCAAACGACTTTTTTTGTTTCCCCAGATGAAGTTCTCAAAGGGAAACTTTTGCTATTGTGGAAGAGGTGAAACAAAAGGTAACGGAAGTATTCAAAGGCATCAAAATTGACGAGCTCAAAAACTGTTTTGAGCAGTAAAGAAAGCATCTCAGTAGGTGTATTGCAATGTAGAGTACTTTGAAGGTGACTGAAGTTGAAACATGTAAGAATAAATACCCCAGGGTTGGGGTCCTCCCTCATATACATGCATATGTATTCTTTTGCAAACATAAATGATGGAATATTATATATGCTACTCTCTATCTTGCTTTAGTCACTGAATCAAGTATCGTGCAAAGCTTCCCAGAACAATGTGGATAGTTCAGTGCAAACTGTACACATTATACTAGTGAATAGACGTAATATATCTATATAGCCAATTCCCTATTGCTGGGCATTTAGGTTGTTTCTACTTTTTGCTTTAATAATCCTGAAATGAGAACCCTTCCACTTATCATTTTGCACATCTCTCTACTGGTTTTCTGTTACTTTTTTTTTTTAGAATAGAAAATATAGTTTATTTGGAAAGTAAATTTGAAAGAGAGAGAGAAAGAGGAGATTCACCTCTCCAAGGTAGGGGAGGGGGGCCAAAGCCAGGAAACATGGCCTGGCCATAGCTCAAAGAGCACATGGCCACACCACAGCTTAACAAGGCAATGGCCATTACTTTGTTTTTTAAAATATTTGTTGAGGGAGATAAATTCATTGTACTTATGATCAGAGCTAGCTCAATCAACCCACAAAACATTTACTGAGTGTTCACTATGTGACCAGCACCACTATTTTATTTAAAAGTCCTAAATAATAGCCAGGCGTTGTGGTGCATGCCTGTAGTTCCAGCTATTTGGAAGGCTGAGGTGGAAGGATTGCCTGAGCCCAGCAGGTCAAGGTTGTGGTGGCCGTGAGTGTGCCACTGCACTCCAGCATGGGTGACAGAAGGAGCATTAGTTTCACTGAAAAAAGAGCATTGATAAACTAAGAGAGAAGTTTTTGTTTTCCCCTTTTATGAAATAAGAAAAAGAGGCTACATGACAAAGTAAAATTAAAAAGCAAAAATGAGGAAATTAAAATAATCCTATCTGCGTGTTACTATACAAATGATTGAATTTATAGTCACCGTAAATAAACTACCTCTAAAGCAATCTTGAAGTGGGGAGAATATATCATTCTTACATTGGCAACAGCATAATAATTGTTTAATAAATTACAACTCTGCATTTTCTTTTTTTACCAGTGACTAATTCTCCCTCTCATTCTATTTTACTCACATAATTGCAGAACATTCCACCAAAGACAGTCTGACTTCCCTACAGAGGGAATTTACCATAACATTTATGCAAACAACCTAGGCACTACAATCCACAGAAAAGCCTTCCTTGAAAGCTTTGACAGCCTTCCAGATGCTTCCTTTTTTAATTCCTTGAAAAGAATGATACTCTTAACATCTGACAACAGTGACTTGCCATGAGGTTAGGAGCACTTTCTTGAAGTGAGTCAATTTTAGAGCTCAGGTTGCCAAACTCTATTTTTTAGGTTTCCTCAAGGGTGTCAGGCTGCCTCAGAGGCCAAAATAAACACTCTTGAAAAGCAGCCACGTGTTACCTTGTAAGAAAACACATTTCTGGCCAATACATGCATTTGTACAGCATCTTTCAGTCCACAAGTTACTTCCAGGTAGAGGAGCCTGGTGCAATTCTCAACAAGCCATAAGACAGGCAAAAATGGGTCTGATTAACCTGTCTGAGCCCAGAGAAGATAAATGATTAGTCCAACACTACATAGTAAGTGGCAGAGCACAAGTTTTTTAGTCTAAAAATGGCAAGGAAGCCTTTAAGTCTACCAATTTTCTTCGGAAGGAATCTTCATTATCTACTTCTGTTCCTTTAGTCAATATTGAAAACTCTTTTCAGTGATGTTGGTAGTTGGTTCTCTGTACTTAAGGAGCTTATATTCTAAAAGAAGAAAAAAATTCCCAAACTAAAATTCAACGCAGAAATAGATGGGGAAGAAGAGAGTGGCAAACAAAATGTCTGAAAGTTCAAAGGAATCAAAGGCTGGGTATGATGACTTAAAGTTTTATAATCCTAGAACTTTAAGAGGCCAAGATCAGAGGATCCCTTGAGACCAGGAGTTTGAGACCAGCTTGGGCAACATAGCAAGATCTCAATTCATCAACAATAACAACAACAACAAAAGGACTTCTGAAAAGAAAATAAGTCTTGAGCTGTGTTTTAGATGGTGGGTAAGATTTTTAATGGAGCAGAAAGATATTCTAGGAGATTCAATAAGCCTCAGTAAATTGTTTAGAAAATATTGGGCTTGCTATGGGAATGATCTGATTTGACAACAGCATTTTTTCAGACTTTTTTGTGTGTTTGTTTTTGTTTTGAGTCAGAACCTCACTCTGTTGCCCAGGCTAGAGTCCAGTGGCATGCTCACAACCATCACAACTTTGACCTGCAGGGCTCAGGTGATCCTTCCACCTCAGTTCCCCAAGTAGCTGGAACTACAGGCGTATATCACCACGCCCAGCTATTTTTTTCTTGATTTATTGTAAAAACAAGGTTTCACCAAGTTGCTCAGGCTGGTCTCAAACCCCTGGACTCAGACAATCTTCTCACTTCAGGCTCCCAAAGTGCTGGGATTATAGGCGTGAGCCACTGTGCCCAACAGGCTTTTTTTTTTTTTTTAAGTGGAAAATCTCTTTGAATAAATTGCACTAACTTTCTGAAGGCACTGAACACTCAACTCAGGCAGACAAATTCAATGCTCTAAGCAGTGGGGAGCCTTGGGAAGTCCCAATGGCCAATTTTTACTTCCTTTACACTAGAAGTCAGTTCATTCACTGAATTGTCCATACCCCATGAGCACTCCCTTCTTTTTTTTTTTTTGAGTTGGAGTCTCACAGCCACCGCAGTCTCAACCTGCTGGGCTCTGGCAACCCTTCCACCTCAGCCATCCGAGTAGCCAGAATTACAGGCACGTACTACCATGCCCGGCTGATTTTTTTTATTTATTGTAGAGATGAGATCTCGCCAAGTGGCCCAGGTGGGTCTCGAACCCGCGGGCTCAGGCAATCAACTCACCTCAACCTCCCAAAGTGCGGGATTACAGGCTGAGCCACCGAGTCCGGCTGAGCACTTCCTTCATACTGTTGTCGATTAGCGTCTCCTGACCCTAAACACCAAGCTAGCAGTTTTAATGAAGTCTCCTCGATTATTTCTGATTATTTATTACACTCTCCACCTCCCACCAATCATGTCATCAAAAAAAATCTAACACTAAAAGCTTTAAAGAAACAACATCTCGATACAATAAGGGATTTTGGCAGGAGGATGGTGGTAATGAATTTGGCAATAATATGAAGGATAGAAAAAGAAGAAACAAAGAAAGGAAATCTTATTAAGGACTTACAGGAGTAAGTGAAGCTAGGAGACAGAAGAGTTAGAGAAGACAGGACACATGGCCGAGGCACTACAAAACAGAACTATAAGATTTGAGAATGTTGGGTGGCAGAGAGGGTGGCGGCTCTAGAGAAGGAGATTCATTCATTCATTCAGCCACTTATGCAACAAGTGTTTATTGAGCAACAACTAGGTGTCAGGCCCTGGGCTAGGACTACAGAGTCAGGCGTGTGGCTTCCTGTCCCCACCTCTTATCCCACCATTCAGCCTCTGCAATCCACCCATGCCCATGTGGCTCTGGCAGAAAAGACATGGGCTGTCATGTTGAAAGATGCACAGGACACCTTCCTATTTTTATTTTGCCTAGACTCCCTATAACATGCAGCACTGTTGGTTATTACTTGTCTCCTAAAACACTCTTTCCCCCTTTGCTTCCAGGAAATCCCTCTTTCCTGATTTTCTGGGGCTACTCTCACTGCTCCCCTCCTGATTCCCTGGTGTGACCTCTTCATTCACCTCCTGCTCCTTGGTCCTCAGTGTTGGCCAGAGATGTCCTTGGTCCTCGGTGCACACTTGCCATCAGTGACTTCATCTACAGTGGCTTCCCTCACCATCATTCTAGAGAATTCCCAGACCAGGCCACTCTGCTCATTCAGCAACTGGTTTGCTGAATGGATTCACTTTCCTGCCTTCATGTCCAACATGGGCTACAGGGAACTGAACGACTCTCCCTTAAAGGTCGTTCCACCTCTTGGAATCTCAGCCCCTCCACCCATCCAGTGACTTGGCAGTCACTTTAAGGCTCTTCCTAGACTCTTCCTGCAGCATCCAGTCACCAAGGCCTGACAATTCCACTACTTTGTGATATCTGTCTGTCCTCTTCTCTCACAGCTACTTGTTTCAAAACGTCTTAATGGATGCTGCAATGACTAGTCCCCTTCCCACCCTCTGCAATGCTACCACTTCACTTAAACACTACGCTACTTAAAACCCCCATGTCTGCACGCAGCTTATATGCTCAGATTCCAGTGTGTTGGTCCATTGCACCAGGCCCTTCATGATCAACCCTGGTGGCCTCTCTAGCTTCTGCTTGTCCACACGGGTTCCTCTATCAGCAAACCAAGTAGCATTTGGATCCTGAGACAGCTTAAACACCTTCATATATGTCATTTCATCAGTTCAAAATTTTTTTCTTCTTTTTTTGTCCAGGTGAGACAAAGTAGCAAACATAAGAAGCCACATTTTCTCATTTCTGCTTGCCAGCAAAATTTCACAAAGCCCCTGACTCTGTGACGATGCACAGCTCTCCAGAGGGATGGTTTGAAGGAAAAAACAATAGAGCACATATTGCTTGCTTAAGTAATTATATTTCTTAAAAGATAGGGCCGGTCTCAGTGGCTCAATCTGTAATCCCAGCACTTTGGGAGGCCTAGACAAGAGGATTGCCTGAGCCCATGGATTCGAGATCAGCCTGGACAACTTGGTGAGACTTGGTCTGTACAATAAAAAAAATTAGCCGGTAGTGGTAGCGTGTACCTGTAGTTCCGGCTCCTTGGAAGGCTGAGGCGGAAGGATCACCTGAGCCCAACAGTCCGATGCTGGGGTGGCAGTGAATGTGCCACTGCACTCCAGCCTGGGTGACAGAGTGAGATACCAACTCAAAATAAATAAATAAATAAATAAATGACTCTAGTCCTTGCCTTTTCTTATACATAAAATAAGGTATAATGTTTTATACATAAGATAATGTTTCTACAATCTATAGTCAGATGTACTTTTTTTTTTATTTTTGGAGTCAGTCTCACTCTGTCACCAAGGTTGGAGTGCAGTGGCACACTCACGGCTACCACAGCCTTTACCTGCTGGGCTCAGGTTATCCTTCCACCTCAGCTTTCCAAGGAGCTGGAGCTACAGGCATACACCACCACACCCAGTATTTTTTTATTATTATTATTGTAGAGACAAGGTCTTGCCAAGTTGCCCAGGTTGGTCTCGAACTGGTGCGCTTAGGCCATCATCTTCCCTCAGCCTCCCAAACTGCTGGGATTAGAGGTATGGGCCACTGCACCTGACTCAGACGTACTCTTACACCCAAACTTTGATTTAATTCTACTGTACTGTAATTTCTGAATGTGTGTGATGCAACATCTGAATGCGTGTGATACAACATATGAGCGCATACTAAACCTCCATAGCCATATATAAGCTATGAGCCGAAACACTGCTTCAGAGCAGGCTGAGAGAACTGCTTCCAGACTACAGGCCTTAAATCTATAGTTCTCGGTAAGACTTTTGAATAAAACTAACTTTAATTCTCTTAAAATCTTGATTTATTTCTTGGTCAACACTCACCTTCAGAACTTAACCCAAATTTTACATTTCAGAAGTCTCCCCTGACCTTCAGTCTGATCAAACATCCTCCTCCCGTATTCCTACAGTGCCAGATGTGGCATTTGCAGACAACCCTAATTGCTAATCGACTTATATGTCTCTCCTGTCAATTTTTTGAGACCATGATTTACCAAACTTGTATTTTCCCAAGCATCCTCGTATCTGCCTTCAGGCTGATCTGTCATGCGTGCCCACTTGTGTGCTTTGGGGGGTGTGTGTGCGTGAGAGAGAGAGAGAGAGAGAGAGAGAGAGAGAAAGAGAGAGAGAGAGAGAGAAGAGAGAGTAGAGAGAAAAGGGAAAGGAAAGAAAGGGAAGAGAGAACAAGGGGCAGAAGGAGGAGGAGGAGGAAGAGAGGGAGAAGGAGAGAAGGAACCAGGACGAGAAAGGAAGTCGCCTTTTTAACTAGCTGGAAGGCCTGATGTAAAAATGGCTCTGGATGGAGTTAAGCTTGTTGGTGTAGCTTGGAGTCAAAGGATGGGAAAGAGTTTCTCTTTGGTACACCATTTTCTCTGTGAAATGCAGAATGAAGTCTTCTGAGTAGGAATATGGAAGAAAATGACAAAAACTTGAAATAGTTATGGTGAGGAATGGGGGAACATGTCAATTTAGGACAGGCAGAAGGACTTCTTGGCAGCGTCAATGGTCTGGCTGTGGTTGCAGACCTGAATTTATGGTGGTTCTAGCTTTTCTTTTCCTTCCTTCCTTCCTTCCTTCCTTCCTTCCTTCCTTCCTTCCTTCCTTCCTTCCTTCCTTCCTTTCTTCCTAGTTGCACTCCAGGCTGGAGTACAGTGGCACACTCACGGTCACCACAGTCCCAACCTGCTGGGCTCAGGCAATCCTGCCTCACCCTTCCACGTAGCTGGAACTACAGGCACGTGCCACCACGTCCAAATAATTTTTTAATTTATTGTAGAGATGAAGTCTTGCCAAGTTGCCCAGGCTGGTTTCAAAACCCCAGGCTCAGGCAATTCTCTTGCTTCCACCTCCCAAAGTGCTGGAATTACAGGCATGAGCCACCACACCCAGCTCCACTAAGCTTTTCTTTTCCACTAAGTTTTTCTTTTTCACTAAGCTTTCTGTGGTAGGTCCTCACTGAGACCAAAAATCCCTTCTCCTTTATTGGAAAGGCACATTCGCCAATCTAGACCTCACAGAGATTAGTCAGGAAATTGCCCTTTGGGGCAGAGATCCACATAAAACTCTGCAACCTCCGGGGCCTGGCCTCTTGACCTTCCCTAGAGGTTCTCTCGGAAGACAGCCTGCCCAGGTGTATCACAGAGAAAATATGATAGCTTAGGACATTCTATTTGCTCGGTGATGAGAATCATTACCTGCCCGACGTTGAGTCTCTTCTCCAAACGACTGCGACATCTATTCTAAAATTCATGTTGATACAAGTATAGAGATTGCCTAGCCTAAAATAATCATCCATTCAGAAAAATTGGCCATTAAAAAATGCACACAGACTGGCCCATGTGTTCTCCATATCTCTAAGAGCAGTCAGTGCCACAGCATTTGGTGCCTAGCCCCAAATCCCTTTGTGATGGCTGCATAGGGTCACAGAAAACCACATACGAAAGAATCCCAAAGAAACTGAACTTGGTATTTGTGTATATCCTCAGGGTTAGGAGCTGGAAAGAAATAGCTTTCAGTTTTATTGACTTGCCTCATTGAGGGGATAGCCACCTCTCACTCCAATTGCATCTAATAGTTTCCCACTAAAATATTCATCAACCTCTTCTCGGGGGCTTCGATTCCTCGGCTATGCCTAAGATTCAAACAATTTATAAAAAGTCCTGCTGGATGAAGTACTGCCCAGAGTGCAATCCTTTACAGTCAGAAGTCAACGCTGCTTTTTTATTTAGGCGACAGAACTGGAAACTGTTATTCAGAGCTCTAAAATTGACCTTTGCCTTGTAAATGAGGGTGGCACCTTCAAGTTTTCCTAGGGATACATACTCAAAAAGGCAAGGAAGATGGTAACAAAAATGCTCATAGAAAATAAGACTAAATACTACAATGAATAACATATAGAGATGATTCTTAAAGGAGAATTGGAGAATTGGGGATTTCAGTTATTTCCCTCTCTCTCCTAATGTGGGATGAGTTGGCTATACAGAGCACTATTTTCTAAAACTCTGAAGGCTAAAAGCTGCCTCCCCCCAGCAGATTCACCGTGGACTTTGTCCTCACCCCAGAGCATCAGTTACAGCGTCCCCGGTTTTTACTGCAAATCCAGTTTGGAGCCGCCAGTAGGGGGTTAATATAAGCCCCAGTCAACACAATACTAGAGGCATTCGCATACGGGGCCTACAGTTGCTGCATGGGCACATTTGGCCCACGTTTCCAAAGAGGCAGTAGCTGTTACTGCAGAGAGCACACTGCCTGCCACTGCTGGACCATTAGTATGGAAATGAGGCATGTGTGTGACAGGTGGCCTTACAACCAACACAATTAACTTTCTCCATTAGCTGACGCTCTGACAAAACAGATGCAGCATCAATAAGCACCCCCTCCCCTACAGAAAAGGAACGACACATTGCAAACCCCTTATTTATAAGGAGGAGCAGTATAATTTCTTCTGTACACACAAAGTGGAGTTTGCTATTGTCTTACTGCGTTTGGGTTTTTTTTTTTTTTTTTTTTTGCTTCACATTAATATTGTAATATCTCTATGGGTTAATTAGGGCTCCTGAAGATTTCAAAAAGGAAGTCATCCTAGATGAAGGGAAGGAAAAGTTGGAAAAACCAAACTGGAATTCTTTGCTCTGGAAAGAAAATACACTGATGATTATCTGACGTAGCTGCCAAAGGAATCGGGCAGATTTCAGAGTTTTGCGATGGGTTTCTCCAGCAGCACCAACACTAATTAGCTGAATCCTAGAGCCTGGAATCTTGAGCTTGGTGGCACAACAGGAAATGTTGGAAGTGAAACGGAATACTCTAATCTGGAAAAGCAAATTGCCTTCAGAAATTTTCTCTGTATTTTTCTAAGGACAATAAAAAGAAATCTGACTTGAAACTTTTTAGATTCTGGAGTCATGATAATTACCTAGCTGTGACCTATATTTTTCCAATTATGTTCACATTTTTTATCTTAATAGTTAACTTTGTGCTTGTCCAATGTTTTGAAGCACCTTCAGATACAAAACTTTATTTCAGCAGAAGCAATGCAGTTCTAATAACTTTGCAATTATTTCAAAAAGTAGAAATAAGAAAATTTAACATTTGTGAACCATTGAATAACTGAGAAATTTGTTCCAAAATATATCCTATAAAAGATTTTAAATTGTTGTTATAACATTCTTTTAGAATCTATAATACTTATTACCCTTCTTGTATGATTGATCTCACAAGTTCTAGACCAATAATCTAGAAAAGTCTTTTTTACCTACTTCAGTGGAATGTCACTAATGTTTTTTGCAGTGCAGTCTGAGACTTCGTAGGAGCTTAAATATAAAAAATTTTTCAAATGTCTCCTGGTGGAGGACGAGCTCAGTCATGCCCTTGTTCAGATGTTGAGAAACGTCAGGAGGTGGAATTTAGTTTCCACCGTGAACTGCCCTAGACTTTTGGGAAAAATAGGCACTGAGAGTTAGAGGCAAAGATATGAGGATTTGATTCAGGCTTTTAACCTCACTGCTACCTCTTCATGCCTCAGTTCCATCATACTAAGATGAGGATAAAATTACAGATAGTTAAGAGGAGAAGTTCTATGGGATGATACATGTTAAATGATCGGTCCATTCAAATGTTCAATGACTAGATAATTTTATTTTTATTTTAGAATTGTCAGTTACAAGTGAGAATTGACTACATAAGTAAGTTGCATGCAGGTGAAGTTTGCACTTCTCTCCCCCTAATAGTGGCCCAGGTACCCAGTGTGTTGCCACGTGCCTCTTCCCTCCTCCCTCCCTACCTCCCTCCCCTAGCAGTATCCAGTGTCTGCCGATACCCCTGCTTAATGATTAAATAATTTTGAAGGAGGTGTGGAATAGTCAGACACTAGGCATTGAAAATGCCAATAAGCCATCCAGAAAGCCTTAAATCAATGTTTTTCAGTCTTTGCTACATAGTAGAATCACCTGAAGAGCTTTTAAAATGTACCCTTATCTGGACCCCAACAAGCTGGTGAAATCATGATCTTAGGGAAGGCGTCCCGACAGCAGCATGTAAAAAAATGTCTCTCAGACAATTCCAATCTGCATCCAGGCTTGAGAACCACTGCCCTAGGTGATCTGCAAGTCCTCACTGTTTTCCCTGCTCCTCAGTTCAACGGCAACTGTTTTCTACTTGTTTTTCTCTCCATATTTCTTCATCTGCCCTGTCCCCACTAGAACCACCCCACTGCAGACCCGTCCCTCTCACACATGAAACTTTGTGATCCACAGCCTCCTCGTGGGTTTTCTTGACTCCAGGCATTCTCATAATAATCATATACATCATCCCAAGATAAATATTCCTAAAAGACACCTTTGATCTTGTTACAACCCTGTTAACAAATGTCAATGTCTGCTATTGGGTAACAACTATGGTCTAAACTAGGGACAAAAACTATAAAGGAAATACGCATGAACACATTAGAAATTAGACACTGGTCAGAGGTCTTAGTGGGTGGGCTAAGGAAACGCAGTTTAATGTCCTTTTCTGGTCTTTCCCTGATTTTGGAAATCCAATTCCTCATTCACTGCCTAACTTCTTGACAATGTCTTCCCCAGTCAGTGTTGGTCTTGGCTGGAAAGGATGACCATTCTGATCTGCTCTATACTGAGGGATTTCTCAGGACATGAAACTTACAGTGCTAAAACCAGGAAAGTTCTAGGCAAAGTGGCATGAGCTGGCAACCCCAGGATGGAATTATATCAACCTAGTGCAGTCACTTTTGGGTTGTGAGCTCCCTATCCCAGAAAGCACACAAGCAGTTGTTCAGTGGTCAACTGTCCTTATTAGAGTGCATTCCTATATAAGCAATTAAGAGCTCAGCCTGGTTGGCATCTAAAATGTTTTCCCACTTTATCCTTCTAGGTATTTAAGAGGGCCACAATTGGAATTGAGGAATTAGTCTGGAATCCCCCTTAAATGACAGGCTTAAAGTGAAAGCCGTTCCATTACTATTTTTTCAGCAATGTTCTTCTGGACTTTCATACTTCCTTATCTATGACAGAAATTTCTTGATGTGGGCCTTCCATGGTTCGGTAGGTGGAATCTATCTAATAGTGAAATGGTCTTGATTTACTATGTTTTATATATATAAAATGATGGAACCGAGAAATTGCATTGGTACCAAGGGAGATGAGACCCTTGGCATACAACGGGGTTTCTCAAGTTACTGAGATTCATAGTAAAATAACACGAGTATCTTACTCAAAACAAATATCAGCAAGTCAAAGACAAAAGTCACTCAGGGCAGAACTGAATTCTCCAAAAAAGCCCCCCACCACCAGTGTGTATTGTTATGGTGATAAGAAAGGGCTCCGATTGGAAAAGGATTAGGAGATGTTGCTTGGGGTAAGGGTATTTTTCTCTTTCTTCTTAAGTCTCCTTCAGAATGTTTTCTGAAATAGACTGATCTCCTTTACTTTGGCTCCCATGGTGTTCAGTAAAAAAAAAATTTTACTTTTTAATTTTTTTCATTTTTGACTATGTAATACTTTAACATAGTTTATATTTCAAACATACAATAAATATAGAAATAACTTTGAAAACATGCTAAGTGAAAGGAACCAGACACAACAGGTCACATAGTATACGATTCATTTATATAAAATATCCAGAGCACATAAATCCATGGAGAAAAATAAAGACGGGTGGTTGCAGGAGGTAATGGAGATAAACCACTTCACGAGTAAAGAGATTTACTTTGGAGTGATGAAAATGTTTTGGAACTAGATAGAGGTGGTGGTGGCATACATTGTGAACTAAATGCCACTGAACTATTCACTTTAAAGTGATTCATTCTATGGTATGTGGATTTCACCTCCATAAATTCGTTTTTACATTAATAGAGTAAATGTGTCTTTAACTTCACCTATTTACAGCAACTCTCTTCTCCTCTCCAGTGGTAACCAGGGCTCCCAGTTTTTTGTGTGTTCTTTCAGAAATGTTTTATGCATAATCAGACAAATTCAGATACACTTTTCTGTCTTCCTTTTTTACACAAATGATAGTTTGCATTGCATACTATTCTGCACTTGGTGACTTCGTTTGTTTACTTGACAGTAAAACTTGAAGATCAATATTTATTAATGTCCTGACTTACTTTAACAGCTGTATGTTTTTCTAGCATATGTGTGTAACATAATTTATTTAATCCCCCACTGATTAACTTTTAGACTACTTTCAACTTTTGCTATTAGAAACAACAAAGCAGTAAGGAACCTGTGAGTTTCATTCTGTTTTGAGAGTGAGTATGCCTGTAAGTTCTTAGAAACAAATGCACTGGTTTAAAAGGTATGTACACTTGTAATTTTGGTAGATAAAATCAAATTGCCTGGTTTAAAGTTTGTACCATTTCCTCTCCCATCAGTAATTTATAAGAATGCCTGCTCTCACAGTTACTGATAAAACCGATAATTCTCTCTTCAGTCAAAACTTTGCTGCAGCAATATAGAAGATAGGGCATCCTTATTTTTTTTTTTTTTTTTTGAGTCCTGGCTCGAGTGCACTGGCATGCTCAAGGGCACTGTAGCCTCGACCTGCTGGACTCAGGCAATCCTTCTGCCTCAGCCTTCCAAGTAGCTGGAACCACAGGTACGCACCACCACGCCTGGCTAATATTTTGATTTATTGTAGAGACAAGGTCTTACCAAGTTGCCTAGGCTGGTCTTGAGACCCTGAGCTCAGGCAGTCCTCCCACTTCGGCCTCCCAAAGTGCTGGGATTACAGGCTTGAGCCACTGTACCTGGCAAGATAGTGCATTCTTTAATTTTCATGAATCCAGGCTTAGCTTAGCTTCCTTTTGCTTTGTGCTGGTAGAGATACCCCATGTGGGAACTTTCTCTCTCTCTCTTTTTAAATTATATTTATTTATTTGCTTATTTACCAAATTCACTTTCCAAAAGCTTGCTATTTTAAAATCCAAACGGGTTGGACAAACTTCCTGAATATTAAATTTATGAACAGATTTCATAGGACCTTATTTTCTGGAAACAAAAGCTTTAAGTATAATCGATCCTTCCTATAGGCTGACTTTACATCTCCAGATTCAACCAATCAGCTTCGGAAATATTTGAAAACGAGTAAATAATACAATAGTCTTAAAAAAATGAAAAAATACTTGCATATTGTTTACATTAAATTAGGTATTGTAAGTAATCTAGAGATGATCTAAAGTATATGGGATGATGTGTATAAATTATGTGCAAAGATTACACCATTTTACATCAGGGACTTGAACATCCAGAGATCTTGGAATCTGTGGGCAGTCCTAGAACCAATTCTCCATAGACACCGAGGAACAACTATAATTAGCATTTTTTTTTTTTTTTTGAGTCAGAGTCTCACTCTCTCACTCTGTTGCCCAGGCTGGAGTACAGTGGCATGCTCATGGCCGTCGCAGCCTCGGCCTGCTGAGCTCAGGAGATCCTTATACCTCAGACTTCCAAGTAGCTGAAACTATAGGCGTGCACTACGATGCTCAGCTAATTTTTTGATTTATTGTAGAGACAAGGTCTTGCCATGTTGCCCAGGCTGGTCTTGAACCCCTGGGCTCAGGCAATCCTCTCACCTCTGCCTCCCAAAGTACTGGGATTACAGGTGTAAGCCACCACGCCAGGCTTTGTAATTGTCAATAAAAATAATTAGAAATGTGTTAAGTTTTTAGTCTAGTATTGGTTACTTAGTCTAGTTCATGAATATAGCAAACACTCAGTAAAAAGTTTCAGACTTACTCTTAAACATAAACCAGTAAATATATATTAAGCACTTCCTCTTTGCTAGGTATTGTGTCAAGTCCTAGGGTAACACAACAGAGAACAAAATCTAGTATAGAACAGGAATATGAAACAGAGCATGCATGGCAAATGATCCTAGAGAAAAAACGTTCTAAGAAGAAAAGTGTCCCCTATATTCATGATGGAAGAAGATGTCTGGGTAGGGCCTTAGGAGTGTCACGGTAAAGGGGCCAGTGGGTGAAGACGGGGAACAAATGAATGAATGACTTATTCCTAGGAAACACTTTATTGCATTTTTGTTGATGTTATTTGTAACGATGGATTTTATAATTTTATGCCGCCTGATTCTGAGATTCAAGGTTTTATCCATCAGTTCTAATCATCAGCTCTATCTATTGGCTTCCTTCTTTTACCTGAAGGGCTCTCAACACCTCGGTGTTAATAAAATGACTTTGAGCCTAGAAAAGGTGGTTTATCTTGAGGGAAGAGTCTTTCATTTATCAATGCACGATTAGGTACATGCATAAAACCTGATGGTCAGTTGTGTAATTAGGACATTTCTACCAAGCATGATATGAAGGTCAATATCTTTAAAATAGCCTTTACAATGATTATACTTTAAAAATAGTTGTTGTATAGACATAAGCAGTATTTATTTTTGTTTTTCATGAAATCATTACATGCTTTCAGAAAATGTGTTAATAAGACAAATAAATTAATTATTGGGTCAAACTTTTGAGTGGTCTAGAAAGGAGTACGAAAGTTAAATAGCAAAGTTAATGGTGTTCTACAGAAAATTATATGAAATGTAGACTCATGACAAGAATTCAGTTAAAAACAAATCTAAATGTGGTTGGATAAGTAGAGTTTATTGAGTTTTAAGAATAATGCCAATGTGTTAATCCCTAGGGCTAAAAAAGAATTCAAAGCCACTCATATTAAGAAGATATTCATAGCTTCTAACTTTGAGAAAGCCTACTGGGGCTAGGAACTTCTAAACTCATCTGGTGCCTTCTATAGACAGACCATTTGAGGTCAGATCAATTTACATTTAAAATCCACCTATTATTCAAGTTTCTTAATGGAGAATTTGCCTTCATGAACCTGAGATACAGTAACAAGACAGAAATAGACATTGCAGAAAATCACTAAAATGGTTGTACTTTTTGTTAACAGTTTAAAATAAAAGATGCAAATGTCTTATCTGACCAAAGCTTTTTCAAAAACAATTATTAACTGGAGGATTAAGTCTCTGCCTCCAGAACATGCACAAGATTATATTTTAAATGTCTGTTTCCGGCCAGACGCAGTGGCTCATGCCTGTAATTTCAACATTTTGAGAGGTCAAGGTGGGAGGATTGCTTGTGCCTAGGGGTTCAAGACCAGCCTAGGCAACATAGGTAGACCTCATCTCTACAAAAATAATCACAAAAATTAGCCAGACATGGTGGTACATCCGTAGTCCCAGCTACTCAGGTGGCTAAGAGGGGAGGATTGCTTGAACCCAGAAGTTTGAGGCTGCAGCGAGCTATGATTGTGCCACTGTACTCTAGTCAGGGAGACAGAGCAAGACTTTCTGGAACAACAACGACAGTTTGTTTTCCCAGACATGCAGGTGCTGTGGCTGGGTAGTGACAGCAGAGGACCCCAGGCTAGTGCCTTCACCAGCAGGGTGTCCCTCCCACCTGACAACAGGAGTAGCTTATAGTTGCATTTTTTTGACCCTGTTCTGTTTCCTTTCATATTAAGCAAAGCTGGTCTATTTCTTTTTAGAGGATGTATGAATGAATGCCTATCTTTTATCTTCTTAAAGCAGGGCTATGCCCACCTTTCCATTGAGTCTACCTTTTAAAAAAAAAATTACATATTCTGGGCGCGGTGGCTCAAGCCTGTAATTCCAGCACTTTTGGAGGCCGAGGCAAGAGGATTGCCTGAGTCCATGGGCTCAAGATCAAGCTGGGCAACTTGGTGAAACCTTGTCTCTATGATAAATCAAAAAATTAGCCATCCAGGTGTGGTGACTCACACCTAGAATCCCAGCTTTTTAGGAGGCCGAGGTGAGAGGATTGCTTGAGCCCATGGGTTCAAGAACAGCCAAAGCAACTTGGCGAGATCTCATCTCTACAATAAATCAAAAAAATTAACCAAGCGTGGTAGCGCACACCTGCAGTTCCAGCTACTAGGAAGGCTGAGGCAGAAGGATCTCCTGAGCCCAGCAGCTAGAGACTGCGTGGCCGTGAGGGTGTCACTGCACTCTAGCCTGGACCACAAGTGAGACTCCAACTCAAAAAAAAAAAAAAGAAAGAAAATGTAGCAAAATATGCATAAGATAAAATTGACCATTTTAACCCTCTATAAGTACACAGTTCAAAAGTGTTAAGTACATTCACATTGTTACGCAACCAATCCTCGGTACTTTTCAATTTGCAAATCTGAAACTCTATTCCCAATAAAAAACTTCTAATTTCCCCTCCTTGTCAATCACCAGGCTACATTCTGTTTCTATGAATTTGACCACTGTATGTACCTCATATAGGGAGAATCATCAGTCTTTTGGTGTCTGGCTTATTTCACTCAATATACTATCCTCAAGTTTCACCATGCTATACCATGTGTCAGAATTTCCTTCCTTTTAAAGGCTGAAAAATATTCCATTATACATATGTGCCATGTTTTGTTCATCCATTCAGCTGACAATGGGCATTTGGGTTGTATCCATCTTTACGCTATTATGAATAACGCTTCGATGAACATAGGTATATTAAATCTATTTTTGACTGCAGGCTTGATCATCTTCTTGGACTTGCTTGTTTTGTCCTTTGGCTGCATTAAACTCAGGAGCTCCTTCAGTTCTGGAAGAGTAGTGGGTCAGGGACTGGTAAAGACTAAACTCATTTCTCCTTCCTTAGGTCCCCAATTTTATCTCCCATATTGACTGGCAGCCCAGAAAGGTGGCTCTGAACACAGTCAGTGCCTTCTCTGTTTCAAGACAAGTTGCCCAGGAATCCCTAGCCCCTTCCCTTTTGTCTAGGTCTTTCCACCACAGGAAGGTTTCTCTCTTCTTTCTGCACTGGGGGAATTCAGGTTTAAACCTTAGAAAACAAACAGCTCTTCAGGAAAAATGTTCACGTTGATATTACTATTACTCGTGGTCCAAGTCTACCAAACTGTGCATTTCGGCAACATTGTCTTCTTAGGGCTGGCATAACTCAACTCTACTAGTTTAACATGCATGACTCAATTACACGAGAGTTAGCTAATGAGCAATGGTGAAGAAGTTACAGGTTAAAACAAATGGTGACTAAATGAATCAAGTGCCGCCTTTCAGATACCCACCATTCAACAAAGACCTGGCAAGACATTTTCTTCACTAGGCATGAATCATCCAGATAAAAAGGGCAAACCAGGGCCACCTACGTTCAGAGCTTGTACAGTATGACCTCGAGGCCCAATATCTACCAGAAGCTTCCTAGCAAAAGGCCAAGCTCCAAAGCATAAAAGGGCTTACACATCAGCATTAAATAATTCTCTTAGAGATGCAAATTTCTAATTAGTTACTGTGGCAACTGTAGAGGCCTAGAAGTAAGCCCCTAACACAATGAACCTGAGAGTTTACTTTTTTGATTTACTACAGGCCTGTAAGAAGCAAGGAGGAGGAAAATAAATATTGCTTTAGCTGTGACAAGAGAATAAAGTAAAACAAGTGAAGGAATTTCATCCTTTTGTTGAAATTCCTACAGGTCTAAGAGGGACATTATACTTGACACACAGTTGTGCTGCAAAGAGAAACCAAACTTTCAAAGGTTTGATAAAATCGTGACTGTTATAAACACGAACCAAACATAGACTCTGTGTTAACTCATGCTGAAATTTTTACTTATTTAAAGTGAAAGACTGTTTCAAAACAGCAAGTTTTAATGGAGTGCTTCTGGTTTGTTTGATTTTGTATGATTGGTTTTTGTTCTTTTAAAATTATATATAGTTCTTTAAACTTTTTAAATATGGAAAAAACAAAATCTCTATGCTGCTAAAATAGTTACTTATTGGAGAGTACTCTATTTCCTAACCTGGAATAATATATCAAAAGAAAGAACAAAAATATTCACAAGAAAGTCTGGAACATTGACGGTAAAAAATTAACTTTTATGAAGCCATAAACTGAAAAGAAAATTTGTCCCAATAGAATTTTTTTTAATTTTAGGACTAATTATGTAAACTAAAGTTCAGAAATACATGTATAAATGTTTTTCCTATCTTTCAGAGGCAAAAAAAAAAAAAAAAAGAATTATTGTCAACAAACTTGGGGAATATTGTCTGTGTGGAATATACCACTTTCATCTATCTTCTTTTTTAAATGCTGTAAATCAAATTTAGAGTCCTAATATTTGTTCAGTAATTCAAATAAAATCCTGCAGATGTATGACTATGCTTTATTTAGATTGTGAAATCCTATATTCTGTAAATAGTCAACTGAAATATTACATGCATTGAGAGAATTCGAGGTTTAAAAAACACTGTAAACAAAGAAAAGTTAATCTTGCATGCCTTTTCAAAATCTCATCACTAACACACAGTGCTCCCCACTCTGTCTCCTTCCTCCACAGAAGAGCCCTCCCCTTCACCTTCTCAAAGGTTCTTCCCAAGCTCTGAACTTTTGTAGTTTTCTTCCTCATCAAACTTTACTTGCCCTGTGTCTCAATCTTTCAGTATCTTACTCTGTGTGAGACTTTGTGAACTTACATACACTTTTGTGTTAAGGGAAAGGTAGAGAGTGGCTTAATGATTAATCCTCAAGTAGGATATTTAGTTTTTAACGGGAGTTTCTATATACACAGTAGCTTAGCCCAAAGAAGTGAGTTTGAACAATCATAACACTTGGTTCGTGATACGTTTTCCTCATTGGTCTGTGCATGGTTGTTTGTTATTTATATATTTATTTATTTGTATTGAATCATATAATAAAAACCATGAACGTGCCACCCAACACAGAGCTAGAATGTGTCAAAAACCTTTCTGTACCACCAATGAGGTTGTTCTCTATCCTCCCTCCTGCATCCTCAAACCATGTCAACCACTGTCATGAATTCTGGGTGATTTTAATACTCTTATCCCAGTCATATGTATTCCTAAAAAGCACTTTGGTTTTGCTTTTTAGCTTTATAATTTGGTACGTCATCTCTGGAAACCTACTTTTTTATTCACTGTTATCTTGCTGAGATTTATTTATATGACTGCAATGCTATCATCCACTCATTTGACTTATCTAATATCTTGCATAATTCGCCACATTTCATTTGTACAATCTATTCACTTTGCTATTATGAAAAGTACTAAAAACATTTTTAACATAGTTCTGGGTATGTACGGTTCCTTACCAGGAAAGGAAATAACAAGACAGAAGGTGAAAATTTCAGCTTTACAAAATAATGGCACAAGCTTTCCAACTTGCCTGATTCATACTCTCACCAACAACAGGTGAGAGATTTGTATCTTGCATTCTCTCCACCATTAGGTATTGTCAGATTTCTTCTTCCTGCAAAAGCAACTTTAATGTGAGGAACTTTTTATTTTTTTTTTGAGTTGGAGTCTCACTCTGTTGTCTAGACTGGAGTGCAATGGCCACTCCCGGCCACCGTAGCCTCCACCTGCTGGGCTCCAGCGATCCTTCTGCCTCAGCCTTCCAAGTAACTGGAACTACAGGCGTGTGCTACCACGCCCAGCTGATTTTTGATTTGTTGTAGAGACAAGGTCTTGCCAAGTTGCCCAGGCGGGTCTCGAACCACGGGCTCAGGAAATCCACTCACCTCAGCCTCCCAAAGCACAGGATTACAGGCTGAGCCAGCGAGCCCAGCTTGATGTGAGGAACTTTGATGTGAGCCAACTATATTCCCCAAATGGAATTGCTGCCTCCAATATTTAAAGAAGTACATTGAATACAGTGCTTCTTTCTTAGTGGTAGGAGATATGCGGTACAACTCTATGTTAGAAGAATCATCCCAGCATATATCTGGGCCACTAAACATTCTAAATATCATGTCATGTGTCAGTCTCTGGATCTCCATTGGATTTATCTTCTATTCTGTAACACTTTATTAGGAGATGTGTGCAGCCACTTCCTTCTTAACAGGCCCAATTTGCAGTATGTCATCAGTATAACAGACCATCAGTATAATAGTATATAGTACACTCATATTATGCGGGCTGTGAAGAATCAGGTTCCTTGAAGACCATATCATGACGGCAAGCAGGAGAATTAACATAGCCCTGGGAAGAAAGTGAATATGTACTGTTGTCGCTGCCAGGGAAAGGCAAACTTGTTTTGATCCTCCCTGCCGATAGAATAAAAATAATGCATTCAATAGTTCAGTAAGCTGTGTTGATCTGTTGCCATGAAGATGCATTTGGAATGGCAGCTGCAACGGGAGCTCCCATCCATAGTAATCCACCAAACCTTGCTATGATCTGAGTTTTGAAGGGGACAGAGCAGCCAGAGGCATTGCTTGACTAGTAGCTGTGTCATTCCAGTCTCTGCCTTTAACCACACTGCCTCTTCCTTTTATGTGTGTGACCTGAAACGGTGCCTAAAAATGACTGGTAAGCCAGCCAATATCAAGCACTATATAAACCAGTGATTGCCGTTAGTATGAATATTTGGTATGCAGGATACAGCAGTGAAGTAGACAGCCAAAAAGATTTGCCCTCATTCTCACATGCTAGCAGGGGAATTAGTTATGAACCAGATAAATAAGAAATCCTATGCTATAAAATCCTATGTGATAAATGGGAAGGAGAAAAAGAATCACAGAAGAGGAATACAAAATGTCAAGAGAAATATGTTGAAATGATAGACTGAATGGCCAAAGAGGGTCTCACCAAGAAGACTAAGTTTTGAATAAAGTGAGGAAATCAGCAAGGCAGGTATCTGGGAGAAAAGAGCTCTGGACAGAGAGGACTGCAAGTACAAGGCCCTGAGGCAGATGTGTGCCTGGCACAATCTTGGAACAGCAAAAAGGCCAGTGGGGCTGGAGCTGAATGAATGAGAGCAAATATAGTAGGAGGTAAGTTTAGAGATGTCATGTATGAGAGTAGAAATGGGTCCAATTGTAAAGAAATTGTTTTCGATTCTGAGTCAGATGAGAAGCCACTAAAAGTTTTTAAAAATCTCTTTATTAAAATGTACTCTATACAGGTTGGGTACGGTGGCTCAAGCCTATAATCCTATAAGCACTTTGGGAGTCTGAGGCGAGAGGACTGCCTGAGTCCAGGGGTTCAAGACCAGCCTGGGCAATTTGACAAGACCTTAGCTCTACAATAAATCAAAAAATTAGCTGGGCGTGGTGATGCACACCTGTAGTTCCAACTACTTGGAAGACTGAGGCAGAAGGATCACCTGAGCCCGGCAGGTCGAGGTTGCAGTGGCTGAGTGTGCCATGCACTCCAGCCTGGGTGACAGAGTGAGATTCCGACTCAAAAAAAAAAAAAAA
>NW_007245792.1:322575-330301 GCF_000164805.1 Carlito syrichta | reverse complement strand
CCCAGACAGGTCTCGAACCCGTGGGCTCAGGCAATCCACTCACCTCAGCCTCCCAAAGTGCTGGGATTACAGGCTGAGCCACCGAGCCCGGCTCCAAAGTTCATTTCTTATATTTTAACAGGTTCATTGTGATTGGTATGTTGAAAATAGTCAACAGAGTACCGTATGTTCTCACTCATAATTGGACCTTGAACAATTATCATAATACTGTAAGAAAGGAAATGGCAGTAGTGGGAAACTACCAGGAAGGTGGGGGGATGGGATTGGCAGTTGAGGGAAACTTCCAGAGGAGGAAGGGGCACACCTCATCCACAAGGGTACCTGCATAATGAACACTTATACACCTAACCCTGAATTGTACTCCACATCTTTAAAATTAAAAAAGAAAAGAAAAGAAATAGTCCAGGGAAGAAATGGTGTCTTACACCATGGTAATAAGAGGGGATTGTACAAGTTGGTCACATTCTGGGTGTGGAGCTTACATGATTTGCTAATGAGTTGGGTGTGGGAAGAGAGAAACCAATGATGATTCCAAGTTTTGACATGAGTAACTAGAAAATACAGTTTCTATTCATTGAGAAATAGAAGTTCGCCCTTATTGAGAAGGGGACAATATAAAAGAAGCAGATTTGGGGTTGAATTCAAGAGTTGCATTTGGGGCAAATTAAATTTGCAGTGTTTATTACACATCCAGGGGGAGGTGTCAACCAGGCAGTTGAACATATGTACCGCTCTGTAGCTAAGGGGCCAGGAAGCAGCTGAAATCATTAAAGTAATGAGATTACTAAGAGAATGAGCTCTGGTAGGCTAAAGGAGTGGTTCAAGGAATGAATCTGGGGTATTCAGAGTTTTAGAGGAAAGAATGGTGGCAGAAACCAGCAAAATAGTCTGAGAAGGAGCAATCAGTGAGGTGGGAGGACAACCGGGAGAGTAGAGTCTGGTATCCTGGAAGCCAAGTTTAGAATGTGTTACCATGAAGGGAGGATGATCAGCTTGGTGAAACATTGCTTATGAGCTCAGAAAGGGTAAGATTAAGAGCAGACCATTGGGATTAGCACTAGAAAGGCATTGTGACATTGAGAATAGTAGCTTTGGTGAAGTTCAAGGACAAAATCCTGGCTGGAGTATAATCAAGAGAGATGTTGATGTGGGAAGAGAGAGGAGATAGCAACGATAGACCAGTCTTTCAAGGATTTTTGCTATAAGGGAAATAAAAAATGCAAGCAGTAACTGGATTTTTTTGGGGGGGAGGTTGGAGTCTCACTCTGTCACCCAGGCTGGAGTAGAGTAGCACGTTGCTCACGGCCGCTGCAGCCTCAACCTGCTGGACTCAGGTGATCCTTCCACCTCAGCCTTCCAAGTAGCTGGAACTACAGGCATACACCACCACGCCCAGTTAATGTTTAAATTTATTGTAGAAATCACCAAGCTGCCCAGGCTGGTCTCAAACCCCTGGACTCAGGCAATCTTTTTTGCCTCAGAAGCCCAAAGTACTGGGAATACAGGCTTGTGCCACCATACCGGGCAAAGGATTTTTCTTTTTTAATAAAAAAAATAATAACATGCTTGCTTTTCATAGAGTGATTCAGTGAAGAGGAAAACAAGATGAAGAAAGGAGAAAGGATTACAGGAGATAAAAGTGGATGAAATTCTGTGCCCAGTGGAAAGATTGGTCCCAGATAGAAGCAGAAAGAATAGACCCTTAGTAATAGGAGGTACAGGAGTTTATGTGGGCCCAGAGGTACATGAATAGGTAGACATTATGTTGGAATTTCTTGATCTTCTTGTCTTTCTTTCTTTTTAAAATTGTCTCTTAAGACCACTCAGTGATTAATCTTCTTTTCTGAATGCTTCATTTTTATTTTTTTTTGGAGTCAGAGTCTCACTCTGTCACTCAGGCTAGAGTGCAGTGTCACACTTATGGCCACCACAGCCTCAGTCTGCTGGGCTCAGGTGATCCTTCCACTTCAGCCTTTCAGGTCGCTGGAACTACAGTTGTGTGCCACCATGTCCAGCTAGTTTTTCTTGATTTATTGTAGAGATGAGGTCTCACCAAGTTACCCAGGCTGGGCTCGAACCCCTGGGCTCAGGCAATCCTCTCACCTTGGCAATCCTCTCACCTCTCCCAAAGTGGTGGGATTATTGGCATGAGCCATCGTGCCCGGCCCTGAATGCTTCATTTTATCTCGGTGAAGTAAACTAGAAGTGAGGATGAGAAGAACATGTTGGAGAATTGAGGACACTAGAGAAAGTGTGTAACAATGACCCAGGAAAACTAAGAAGTACATAGACTAAAGAAAAATAAAATTGCCAGGCCACATTAAAGGCTCCCGTGAAATTAGCACTGGTGGAAGAAAAGACTCTCCAGTGTGATTAAGGTTCCACTCCAGCCCAGCTGAGCTTGACTGGTTCCTGGCAAAGGCATAGAATAGCCAACACATCTTAGTCATTGCAGAATGTTTCCGATGTTCAACCAAGTCTATGAACATTAGTTGGTCAGAATTTCTCTCCTCTTCTCATTTCTCAAGTTCTCCTGATCTTTTTTTTTTTTTTTTAGTTGGAGTCTCACTCTGTCGCCCAGACTGGAGTGCAGTGGCCGCTTCCAGCCACCGCAGCCTCAACCTGCTGGGGCGCCAGCGGTCCTTCCGCCTCAGCCTTCCGAGTAGCCAGAATTACAGGCGCATGCTACCATGCCCGGCTAATTTTTTGATTTATTTTAGAGATGATGTCTCACCTGCCCAGGCAGGTCTCGAACCCACGGGCTCAGGCAATCCACTCATCTCAGCCTCCCAAGGGCGCGGGATTACAGGCTGAGCCACCGAGCCCGGCTTCTCCTGATCTTTTTATGTGTATCTCTACACTTTGCATCCCACTCCAGCCTTCTTTGAGGGTTACTCACTTGGGGGTGATCCAAAATAGTAACGTAACCAAGGAAAGGAAGCTGGGGGAAGTAGAGTGTTAAGTTTTGGACACGGTAACGTGAGGTGCCAATGAAATATGCAGTTAGAGATGCCGGTTGGGCAACTGGAAATATGACTCCAGGAGAGAGGTTAATATCTCACTGGCACCCATTTGTAGTTGTTGAATCTGTGAGCCTTTAATTGCAATTGTTGAAGGAGAATGTGTTCATGAGAAGAATAAAGAAATCACAGTTGGAGAATACTCCAGGGAATACTAATATTGGGGGGTAAGTGAGGAGGAGTGTTCAAAAGAGATGAAATAATTAGAGCACCCGAGAACAGCTGGGAAGGGTGTTACAAGAGCCTATGAAGAGTTTCAAGAAGAGGAAGTAATCAGCAGGTCAGACATCACAGAAAACCAATGAAAAAGACAAAGAAATATTCACACCATGTGGCTTGACTTCTGCTTACAAGAGTAGCTTTAAAATTGGTCTAAACTCAGTCAGGCATGGAGGCTCATGCCTATAATCCTAGTATTTTGGGAGGCAGAGATGAGAGGATTGCCTGAGTTCAGGGATTCGAGACCAGCCTGGGCAACTTGGTGAGATCTCGTCTCTACAATCAATAAAGAAAAAAAAATTAGCTGGGCATGGTGGTGTGCACCTGTAGTTCTAGCTACTTGGAAGGCTGAGGCAGAAGGATCACCTGAGCCCAACAGGTTGAGGCTGCAGTGGCCATGAGCATGTCACTGCTCTCCAGCATGGGCAACAGAGTGTCTCTACTAAAAAAAAGACAAAAGAAAAAGATTGGTCTGAACTCAAAATGGTATCTTCTACCACTGCACTCCCAGCCACTGCACTCCCGTCTGGGCAACAGAGTGAGACTTCAATTCCAAAAAAAAAAAAACACTTACCTATGAACTTGTGTGTTGTATGGACACAAATGAACTTCCACATATGAACTTGTGTGTTGTATGGACACAAAACTCCCACATTTTATTACAACAACCTTATAACAGTTTCCAAATATCATCAAGTAGACAAAAGTTTTATTTGGTTTGCACATTGTACAAATTTATGTACCAATTGAGCAACCTCTTCTATATAATTATTCTGAAAGCTTCTCTGTTTCTCATATAAATAGATAAATAGCATGCTTTATTCTAACAGTTCTGGTAAATATTATTTAGATTTTAGGGAATTAAAATAGCAGAAATATATTGCTGATAACTTATTTTTACTCTAGCAGAAGATTGAAATATGCTTTACTGGAAATAGTACTCAGTTTGTGGGTCTAAAGTTTAGTTTTTATCTTCTTTCTCCTACATTTAAAAGTTACATTTAGGATGGGTGCAGTGGCTCTCGCCTGTAAGCCCAGCACTTTGGGAGGCCAAAGAGACAGGATTGCTTAAACCTAAGGGTTCAAGACCAGCTTGGGCAACTTGGTGAAACCTCATCTCTACAATAATCAAGAAAAATTAGCCGGGTGCAGTGGTGCACGCCTGTAGTTCCAGCTACTTGAAAGGTTGTGGCAGAAGGATTCCCTAAGTCCAGCAGGCGGAGGCTGTGGTGACCATGAGTACCACTGCACTCTAGCCTAGGTGGCAGAGTGAGACTCCGACTAAAAAAAAAATTAGATTTAAGCAGTGTTAGTAAAATGTAACATAAGGTGTGAATAATGTTATTCTTTTCTATAGAACAAAAGACATGGTAAGTTACAGTATCTTTCAGCTATAAAACATTGGGCTCTCACTATAGGTATTTCTTTTTTAGAAAATTGAAGACAAAAACATTTGAACTATTGATTTATTCAATCAAAATTTTTTAAATTGATGTCCAAAACAATGTGCTGGAAATCAGAGGCAGTATAAAGATGCATACAATATGAGTTCTTGCCCTCAAGAGCTTATAACGTAGTAGATTCAAATGTACCACATAACATGTAAAAATAAAAATGTAATAAACATATTGTAAACACCCAATTCAAAAAGATGTCCTAACTTGGATTTAGGAAATCAAAGTGAACCAAATCTCAAACATCTGTCTCTCACAAAACTTGGTATGATATGACAACAACAAACAAGAAAAATCCATAGAAAAACAAAACATCAAAAAAAAAATCAAACAAAAGACAATCTTGGTAACTAGCAAAATAGTGAGGTAGAAGTTTCTAAAAATCCACTCTGCTAGACTTTTGCAATTTCATTAACAACAAACTTCAACAATCACAGAAAGATTAGATTTAAGAGCTCTGATTTTTCAAAATACAAAAAGCCGACTACTAATCTGCAATTTAGAGAAAGATAGGAAAGAGGAAGTCGGTAACCAAAGAAGAAGGCTGAGAATCTGCTAGTAGATGTATGGTACCCTCTACTCAACCACTTTGATGTCCACTAAGAGAAAGAAAAAGAAAAATAATTACAGTTTAACATTTTGTTGCCTTTGTGCCGGGAGAGTAGAAGGTTAATATTATTCACTTCTTTGGGCAATAAGTAAAAATGTAGTCCCTATCCTGTTTCCTGTTGCTTCTATAAATAGGGAGTCCCTATTTACATGCTTTTACATATTCTTTCTTGAGAATAAGGAGCAGATGATTGGGGGAAAAAAGGTGAAGCCAGGAAAGTGAACCTAGGTTTCTCTCTAAGTTTCTCTCTCTCTGTCTCTCTCTTCTCGCTCCTTCTTTTTCTTCTCTTCTCCTTCTTCCTCTTTCCCTTCTTATTCTCTCTCCCCCTCCCTTTTCTCTCTCTCCCCCTATCTCAGAATAAACACACCAGAGCCATATGACTTAAGAGAGTGAGCTAACCTGTCCTTTAACGGCACTTTCCCTATGCAAGACAATTTCACAAAACTCCAGAGAAGGAAAACCCAAACCTGCCAACTAGATAAAGCAAGAAGGTATCCAAGCAGAAGATAGGACAGAGTTGTCAACATTAACAACTGGCAAGTAAAGAATAAAGACAGACCTAGCAAACACGTGTCCATGTGTTCGTATCTTACTTCCAATAATAGGAGACAGAGAATAAACCAACAGATAAACATGACCTAAGCCAGCTGGGAACAAGTGGTGTGGAGAAAAGTGAAGCAGAGATGGACAGAGAAGGCAGAGAGAGTTGCTACTCTGCAAGGGGTGGTTAGCGAAGGCCTCTCTGCAAAGTGACTTTGGAACAGACTGGGTTGTGCGGACATCTGGTGAGGAGTGCAAGAACATTCTGGGTGGAGGAAACAGCAGATGAAAAGGGAGCATGCTAAACATGTTTCTAAGAACTGTCGTGGGAGTAGAGTTAGCCAGGGGGAGAGTGGTAAAGGATGAGGTAGGAGGATGCAGGCCAGGCCAGTGGAGAGGGATGCTGGGTGAGAACCTTGCCTTTTACTCTGAGAGTGAGAAGTCATTGGAAGCAGAGGCCAAGCAGAGGAATACTATGACCCAACTCCAGCTGCTCTGTGAGGGTATTAGAAAGAGCAGGGGTAAGCAAGAAGACAACTTTATGAGGCCACTGCAATCATCTAGGTCAAGGGTCAACCAACCCTTTCTTTCAAGAGCAGCCAGTAAATATTTTTGGCTTTGCAGACCATATGGTCTCTGTGGCAACTACTCAACTCTTCCATTGTACCTAGAAAACAGTCCTAAACAATATGTAAACAAATGAGTGTGGCCAGATTTGTCCCTTCCATGGCCTTGACTATAGTTTGCAGATTACTGATCTAGATGATAGTGACTTGGAACAGGATGGTAGCTATACAGATAATAAGATGTAGTTGGATCCTGGATATTTTGTTTTAATTCACATCCAACAGGATGTGACAACAGATCCCATTTAGGACATGAACCAGCGAAAAAAGTCATGGATGACTCCAGTGTATTGAATAGAATTATCTTGGTAATTTATACGGGTGGGTACTGCACAGGGCAATACATTAAGTAGGACCTTAATTACATATATAAGCAAAATCATTTGTATATTTGCTAGTACAATTTTCTATCAGGTGACATTAAAGCATCCTTTCTAAAAAAAACTCTATACCACAATAATTTTCCAAAAGATGGAAATAAAGTACCTTGAGGTACTTTTGTAGGGCAGCCAGAAAATGTTAACACTCACTTCAGAAATGAATACACTACTCTTAAGGTCATGTATGTAATGAACTAATATGAAATCACACTTTTTGTTTTAATACATTTTCTTTCAAATTAAAACTTAAAAAGAAAAAAATTAGTTATGTTATTCTGTAAATTATGGAAACTAATTCTTGGACAAAGAGACTAAACTCTTTTTCTGTCTTGGCTGAGTTTTTTGGGTTTTTTTTATGTTTTGGTTTTAGTTTTTTGTTTTCTCTGTAGTGTCAAGTCAATAAGGTTATATCTTTAAGATAATGTATCTCTATAATTTTATAAAATTATTTAGCACTTAGCATTGCTAAAATCTGATCCTATGGCCTTTTTTTTTTTTTTTGAGTTGGAATCTCACTTTGTCTCCCAGGCTGGAGGGCAGTAGCACACTCCCAACCACTGCAGCCTCAACCTGCTGGGCTCAGGCAATTCTTCTACCTCAGCCATCCAAGTAGCTGGAACTACAGGCATGCGCCACCATGCCTGGCTAATTTTTTTTTTTTTTTTTTTTTTTAGTTGGAATCTCACTCTGTCGCTCAGACTGGAGTGCAGTGGCCGCTCTTGGCCACTGCAGCCTCGACCTGCTGGGCTCCGGCCATCCTTCCACCTCAGCCTTCCGAGTAGCCGAAATTACAGGCATGTGCTACCACGCCTGGCTGATTTTTTGATTTATTGTAGAGATGAGGTCTCGCCAAGTTGTCCAAGCGGGTCTTGAACCC
>NW_007245792.1:287981-322555 GCF_000164805.1 Carlito syrichta | reverse complement strand
TTGTAGAGATGAGGTCTCACCAAGTTGCCCAGGTTGGTCTCAAACCCGTGGGCTCAGGCAGTCCTCTCACCTCAGCCTCTCAAAGTGCTGGGATTATAGGTGTGAGCTACTGCACCCAGCTTACTATGGCCTCTTTAAAACAGCAATGCTTGTAAATTTTTTTTTAAAAAAAGAAAGCATGTACCGGGCACAGTGGCTTACACCTGTAATCCCAGCACTTTGGGAGGTCAAGATGAAAGGATTACCTGAGCTCAGGGGTTCAAGACCAGTCTGAGCAATATGGCAAAACCTCAACTCTACAACAAATAAAAAAATTAACTGGGCATGGTAGCACATGCCTGTGGTTCCAGTTATTTGGAAATTTGGAAGGCTGAGGTGGAAGGATCTCCTGAGCCTAGCAGGTTGAGACTGTGGTGGCTGTGAGTGTACCATTGCACTCCAGCCTGGGCAACAGAGTAAGACTCCAATTAAAAAAAAAAAAAAAAAAAGCCGGGCTCAGTGGCTCAGCCTGTAATCCCGCACCTTGGGAGGCTGAGGTGAGTGGATTGCCTGAGCCCGCGGATTCGAGACCCGTCCTGGGCAACTTGATGAGACCCCATCTCTACAGTAAATCAAAAATATTAGCCGGGCATGGTAGCATGCTCCTGTAGTTCCAGCTACTCGGAAGGCTGAGGCAGAAGGATAGCTGGAGCCCATCAGGTCAAGGCTGCGGTGGCTGGGAGCAGCCACAGCACTCCAGTCTGGGTGACAGAGTGAGACTCCAACTCAAAAAAAAAAAAAAAAAAGGGAAAAGGAAAAGTATGAGATGTAAAAACATAAAATCTGATTAACAAACAAACAAAAAATGCTTGATTTTTTTCCATTTTTCTTTGATATTTAGTGAGAGTTGGTATGACTAGGACATGCCAATATCTACAAAATAGAGGAAAAAAATGTCTCTGCAGAACATTCACACATCACACACATGCCCTTATTCTGCAAGCCATGAAATACTTCTACATCCTTGAGATGGAGGAAGTTGTTTCTCTAGTGTGGGGTATGAAGTCTACATAAGTTATATGATGACCTCCTCCAAAAACCTAGAAAAAAAAAGATGCCATTTATTTTACCAATAGCTTTCAAATAGAAGTAAAAAAATAATTGAACTACTCATTTTTGCACTTACTTTTAAGACTATATTAGAATTCACTGAAAAATTTGGGTAGGTAAATGAGTTTTCTTCCAAAACTTTATTTGGAAATTTCCTGACCTCAGAATGTTTCATTTTCAAAATTAGTGTTGCACTGGTAACCTAAGTACTGTAAATACAAACTACTTTCTGATGTAACAATGATATCTTAATATTGTCATACTGAAAACAAATTCTGTTGAACTTGCTATGCCCATTAGTGGCAGGGCATGATCAATCAGAGATATGAGGGTCTGCATTTCTAAGCTGGGGAGTGGTTTCTGGTCAACCCCTTTATATACGCTTCAATGTGCCAATCTCTTTGGGATGAGATTTGGGTAGAAATTTGGTTTAAAAGTTCCATTTTTTAAATTAAGAACTTCATTAGATTAATAATCTGAAAGGGAGATAAATAAAATTCTGTTTACATTAGCATAAAAAATACTTAGGAATAAATTTAATTAAGGAAGTGAAACTTGTACAACGACTTGAAAACTACAAAATGTTGCTGAAAGAAAATAAAAGACAGCCGGGCTCGGTGGCTCAGCCTGTAATCCCGCGCCTTTGGGAGGCTGAGGTGAGTGGACTGCCTGAGCCCGCGGGTTCGAGACCCGCCTGGGCAACCTGGCGAGACCTCATCTCTGCAATAAATCAAAAAATTAGCCAGGCGTGGTAGCGCGTGCCTGTAGTTCCAGCTACTCAGAAGGCTGAGGAGGAAGGATCGCCGGAGCCCAGCAGGTCGAGGCTGCGGTGACCAGGAGCGGCCACTGCACTCCAGTCTGGGCGACAGAGTGAGACTCCAACTCAAAAAAAAGAAAAAGAAAAAGAAAAGAAAAGACACTAGTAAATAAAAAGACATCCCATGTTTATGAATTGAAAGACTTACTATTGTAGGCTGGGCATGGTGGCTCATGCCTGTAATCTCAGCACTTTGGGAGACTGAGGTGAGAGGATTTCATAGGCAAAGGGTTTGAGACCAGCCTGGGCAGCTTGGTGAGACCTCATCTCTACGGTAAATAAAAAAATTAGCTGGTTGTGGTGGTGTGCACCTGTAGTTCCATCTACTTGGAAGGCTGAGGTGGAAGGATTGCCTGAGCCTAGGAGGTTGAGGCTGTGGTGGCCACGAGCATACCACTGCACTCCAGCCTGGGGAACAGAGTGAGACTCTGACTAAAAAAAAAGAAATACTTAATATTGTTAAGATGTCACTACTACCCAAAGTGACCTATAGACTTAATATAATACCTATCAAAATACCAATCTCTTTTTGTAAAAAGTAGAAAAATCTATCCTAAAATTCATATGGTCTCAAGGAACTCCAAATAACCAAAACAATCTTGAAAAACAAAGCAAAGTTGGAAGTCTCACACTTCTGATTTCAAAACTCACTACAGAGCTGTGGTTATCAAAACAGTGTTGTACTGGCACAAAGACACACATGTGGACCCGTGAAATAAATCCTTGTATGTATGATCAAATAACTTTTGACAAGAGAACCAAGATGATTCGGTAGAAAAAGAACTGTCATTTCTAAAAATGGTATTGAGAAAACTAGATAACTACATAAAAAAAATTGAACCCTTACCTTTTAAAAAATTAACTCAGCCAGGCTCGATGGCTCAGCCTATAATCCCGCGCCTTTGGGAGGCTGATTTGAGTGGATTGCCTGAGCCACGGAGAGACCTCACCTCTACAATAAAGTAGTTCCAGCTACTTGGAAGGCTGAAGAGGAAGGATCGCCGGAGCCCAGCAGGTCAAGGCTGTGGTGGCCAGGAGCGACCACTGCACTCCAGTCTGGGCGACAGAGTGAGACTCCAACTCAAAAAAAAAAAAAAAAATTAACTCAAAATAAGTCAAAGATCTAAATGTAAGAGCTAAAATCTTTACATTTTTCAAAGAAAACATAGGAAAAAAACTTTATAACACTGTATTTGACAATAATTTTTTATACAGGCAATAAAAGAAAAAATAGATAAATTAGATCTCATCAAAATTAAAATCTTTTGTGTATCAAAGATTAATATCAACAGTGAAAAGGAAACCCATGGAATGAGAGAAAATGTTTACAAATAAAATATCTGATAAGTGGTCAATATCCAGAATATGCAAAGATCTCCTACAATGTAACAGAAGAAAAACAAAAAACCCAATTCAAAAATAGGCAAAATACTTGAAGAGACGTTTCTTCACAGAAGATATCCAGATTACCAATCAGCACATGGAAAGCTGCTCACCATCACTAATTATCTGGGAAATACATATTACAACCACAATAAGGATGCTAGGATGGTTATCACTTAAAAAAAAAAAAGTGTTGACAAGGATAAAAAGTAATTAGAACCCTGTGCATTGCAGGTGGGAATGTAAACTGGTAAGACCAGTTGAAGACAGTATTTTAGTCCCTCGGAAGATTAAACATAGAATTGCCATATGATCTAGCAATTCCCCTTACATACCCCAAAGAATTGAAAGCAGGAATTCAAAGAGATATTTGTACACCCTTATCATAGCAGTATTATTCACAACAATCAAAAGACAGAGACAACCCTAGTGTCCATCAACAGATAAACAAAATGTGGTATATACATACAATGGAATATTTTTCTGTCTTAAAACGAAGGAAATTCTGACATATGCTACAACACGGGTAAACCTCGAGGACATTATCATGAGTGAAATAAGCCGGTCACAAAAGGATAAATATTATATAATTCCACTTATTTGAGGTAATTAGAGTAGTCAAATTTTCCGTTGGAAAATGGAACCCGATACCCTAAAGTATGACACTTTGGCATTCTGAGTACTTTGACCTAAAGAGACTGGAAGCCCTCAGAAACAAGGTCTGTCCACCTTCTCTCCTCCACCTGTCTCCCACTCCTCATTCTCACCCAAATCAAGTCTTAGAAACCAGAATTATTCTTTCCCAAGGCAGGTCATAGAAACCAGAAGCCCACTCTCCGAAAGCAAGCAATAAGCCTAGAAAGGTTACTTTCTCCTTTCTCCCTTTCTCTTGTAAACCCTATTCCAGAGGGGCCTGCCATACACAGGAAGAAGAAATGCTACACAGAGTGGTCAAGAAAAATCTGAGCAGACAGGCCTTGCTGGCTTCTCCCATAAGTCTATCACCGTTGGATCATACCCTTTGGCAAATCACATTTCTACATGACTGTCCATTCCTCACTGATCTGAAACATAAAAATAGGCAATTTCTCTGAGTCTTTGTCTTTGGGTTTTCATTTCTAAAGTCTCCTGAGTCACATAAAACTTTGGTTAAATGTGTTATGCTTCTCTCTTGTTTACCTGTCTTTTGTTAGAGGACTGATATGACCCTTAAGACAGTAAAGAGAGGTTATCACACCATTCCATTCCTACGATAGATACAGAAAATAGAATGGTGATTGTCAGGGACTGGAGTTAGGGAGGGGAAAATGGGCAGTTGTTTGATGGAGTTTCAGTTGCGGAAGATGGAAAAGTTCTGGAGATAAATGATGGTGACAGTTGTGCTTAATGTGACTTGTACTTAATGCCACTATCCTGCACACTTAAAATTGGTTAAAATGGTAAGTTTCATGTCATGTATATTTTACCACAAGAAAACTAAAAAACTATATTAGAAGATCTCGTGTTTTGCTTTCTTAGTAGAAAGAAAATTGTAAAGAATGGTAAAACTTAGAAGTCACAGGAAATGATCAGGAAAAAAGATAGTTGACAGTCTATGATGCTGAAATCAGCCGAAATGCAGGCTCCTTTCCAAGAGTGGATTAGAGGCAATGTCTTGATAAATCTCACTTCCTGGCACAGAATGATAGTTAGGCCAACTGTAGAAGAGAGGGAGAAATGCAGTTCCTTTCTTCTGGCATTGCTAATGGCTCTACCACAGCTGTAGAAAAGTGATTAAGGACACAAATACTGTTTCCAATCAGCTTTCCTAAGTAACCTGCACTTAAAAAACAGTAAAAATTAAACCAAGCCAGTAAAACATTGTGTGAAAACAAAAGAGGGGAACCAGTCGTCTATAAAACACTAATGTTCATACTGCCGGGCTGTGTTTGGCTTGTGAGAGAGTATCCCAGCAAAGAGCAATGTAACATACTAACCTGAGCTGCTCTTTCTTCTCTGGGATGCATTTCTGTTGTTACCTTCTGAGTACCCCGGGTGGCTGACCCGTTCCCTCCTTTTAGTACCCTCCCGCTGGAACATGGCCCTCCCTTTTTGCCAGGTTGGATGGCCTCATTGGTGTGGCCATGACAATGGATGCTCATTTTAACACTATAAAAGGGTTTAATGATTAAAAGGCCACACATAACCACAAAACTCTTTGGCTTCCATAAAGCCCCCTTTGATTCAAAATGTTCTTTTGACGGTTCAAGAGTAGTTCTCATTCTACTAGGCTGCAGGAACATCTGCATTTTTAAATCTGCCACCTTCTACTCAGTGCACATAGTTAATGTGTAATTAATGAAGCACCCTTTCCTGAAGTGGCACACTATCAAGCCAGAGCTCCTACCTACCTCATGCTGGCTCCCATAGAGGGGGCTGCCTTTATATCCTCATATCCTCATTCATACCTGGCAAGAAAACCCATCACAGGCTTATCTAGCCAGGTTACATCTTAATCTTCTTCTTCTCTCTCTCTCTCTCTCTCTCTCTCTCTCTCTCTCTCTCTCTCTCTCTCTCTCTGTCATTCTCCTCCCTCTTCTGTCTCCTTAGGAAAAGGAAGTTCCTAAAAAGAGGAAAAGGTGGGGGGAGAACCCCACACAAGAACAATTACTGACCTTTTCTTTCTCTCTCGTTATTGGAGCTTATTGGAAAGGGGTAAATCAAACACACAGAAATATCAAAGCTGGATGGGAAGAGAGCTGAAAGGAATGTAGACAGGAGGGAGGAAGGGAAGGAAGAAGGAAGGAAGAAAAAAGGACAGAAGGAAGGAAGGAAGGGAGGAAAAAAGAGAGAGAGAAGAAAAAGAAAAACACTACATCATCCATTTGATTTAAAAATATGAGCAGGATGGATTTTAGGACCAATGTGGGCAGACTCCTAGTATAGGTTCAGTGGCAGGAAGTTATGCAACCCTTCAATTACAATATTTCTATTATGCTGCCAGACAAGGAATTCTAGCAGTGACTGGTAATTCAAGAGATTAGATGGCAAAATCATTTTAGAACTTCTTTAGGTATCTGGCTATACTTATCAGCAGGCAGAATTGGAAAGAAGTTGCCTCGATAAATGTCCTGGCTGGAAAGCATTAGGGCCAGTGCTTTCCTTAAGTGCTTTTCTTAACCTTAGAAGAAGGTTTGTTATCACCATGTTTCTTTTGAACATCTTTACAAAATTATTTCAGAATATTCACAATTATCTCCTAGACGTGCTTGAATAACAGCCTTTGAAAGTTAAATACTCCTCTTATTATTATTTTTTTTTTGAGTTGGAGTCACACTCTGTCGCCCAGGTTGGAGTGCAGTGGCAGGCTCACAGCCAGTGCAGCCTCGACCTGCTGAGCTCAGGTGGTCCTTCCGCCTCAGTCTTCCAGGTAGCTGGAACTATAGGCACATACCATCACGCCCGGCTAATTTTTCTTGATTTATTGTAGAGATGAGGTCTCTCCAAGTTGCCCAGGCTGGTCTCGAACCCCTGGGCTCAAGCAATCCTCTTGCCTCTGCCTCCTAAAGTGCTGGGATTACAGGCTTGAGTTAAATACTTTTCTAAAGACAAGTCTTGTAACTCTGTCTTGGGACAGGCTAGTGAAATAAACATGTTTTCATCTGGAAAATACTGAAAATTCTATGTGAAAACCAATGGGTTCAACTGTTATTTCTAGGATATTTAGCAATTTAAAATCTGGCCCCTGCAACCATGAAGAGCCTTTTTTTTTTTTTTTTAAACTTTTTTTGATTTAGGCTGAGAGAATCTCAATAAGCCTTAGGTGCACAGAACATCAAATTGTACTCAAAGGAGCTGCAGTATCTTATATGATAACCTATTTAATATTCAACACATTTCCTCAGCTCAAATATTTTTATTTTGAAATGAACCAATAATCAGAAAATACTATAAACAAATCCATGCATATATTTGATTCTACAGTAGAGTTTAAGGGCTACCCATGCCATCATTTCTTCTATAACTGGGTTGAGATTACTTACTTGGGTACTGTCTGATATTCCATAGTCTGAGAAGCTTTCAGCAGTCCTTATTCAAAGAAGTAAACGGGAATCCCTTCAATTCTACCATCCTTAAGTGACTTTACACGACTAGCAAATGCCTCTACTTGAAATTGCAACCCCCCCACCCCCCAAAAAGCAGCAGCCTCCCTTTAATCATAACTAAATGAGACAAATGGTGCTGTGCATCCTTTCTTTGCCAGATATACACATTTGAGTAAACAACTTTCTCTGAATCTCTGCTGTTTCATCTGAAAAGTAAAACCAAGAGTATTTGTAAAAGACTTATGGGGTATTATACAAATGCCAAATATTATTGAGTCTTTTCCTTGGTTAAGAAAAGTTCTGAAGAATATTCAGGAAGAATGCAGTCTTGTTGCTATTTTCTCTGTATATTTTTTAATACCAGGGCACAGCAGAGATTTATAGGGGTCCAGATTTAAGGATCAGTGCTCTCTTTGACTCTGGAATAATTTAATCTAAATTTCCTTTTGTGACAGGGTGGGCACCTTTTTTTTCTCTGAATCAAGTAATTTCCTGGACTACAGTTTCCTCATCTGAAACCAAGATGATGAACAATGGTTGACGTAAGCCATAATATACTTACTGTGTGTTAATAGTGTATTCAAGTTACTATAATGGCATTATGAAGACATTAAAATTGACATAAATTTATACTACAGTTTAAACTATCAGAAATAACTCCTTATTTCACAAATATACTTCACAAATCCAGTGCCACAAAAGTTGCTGTCAGCCTCCCGCTTATGGCTTGCAAACAATAGATGAATTGCCACAGAGTGTATATTATATGACTATTTGAACAATGTCTTAAGTAAATTTTACTAATATGTTGTAAAGCAAATGGTTTGGGGACAAAGCATCTTTTTTTTTCCTTTGAAAAGTGTTGTGATGAAGCTTTGGAAAATAAGTAACCAGCAGAATTTACTGGTCTGTTTGAAATAATTAGTGATAGTAATTCTACTAGTGACCAGATTTATTTAACTTGAAATACTGTGAGGTGTTCATTCCCGTTGTTCTAATCTAAGTACCGTCTGTGAGGAAAAAAGGATTTAATAACTTAATATTCTAATATACTTGATATGGAGAAACACTGTCTCCACAAGTCACCTGTCAGACTGTTACTTAATTATTTACTATTTTAATTAATGTAATTTAATATTATTTAGGTCAGATATTAACCTTGTTTATTATCAGCCCCCCAAAAGGAGGGGTAGGGTATTGCAATCCCAGATTTCAAACTCTTGTAAACTCACACACACAGTCGACACTCCCATGTTGTCTGGGGAGGGATGGTACTGAAACCTACTCAAATCACGGAGCATCTTCCCAGTTGGCCAGACTGAAATTCCTCCTCACCAAGCTGAGGTTAGCCTATGTTTTGAGGTCCACAAATAGAGATGGAAAGGAAAGGTTCAAAAGAAATGTCTCACTCTTGATTCCAATTCATTCACAGGTCAGGAAAGGATATAATGTTTGTAGAGGGGATTAACCCCCTGCTGGTTCCTCTACATCTGAGAACACTGAGCCCCCAGCCGCCACTCTCACCATGGCAGGGGGAGCAGGATCAGCTGAAATTTCACCAGAATAATTCAGAATAATTTCCTACATCAAATGCTGCAAGCACAAAAGTACTGTTGAGGTATAATGTCTGTAAGCGCCATATTCTACCAAAGGTTTCTTCTCAGACAGAAAAATAAAAGCACAGAGTGGGGAGGGGAGAAAGTAGCAGGGTTGCTCTGAGAAAGTAATGGGATTGGGACAGTGCAGGTTTTAAAGCAAAACTAACAATAAAACAACATCACCCTTACATAAACCTTACACAGTCATCGACCTTCTGGGTTTATCTAGATAAAACGATGGTCTCAGAGTCTAGGGTCCTTGGAATTAACTAAATACAATTATACAACCCAAATTCTTCAATTCCTCATCTCGAAAACAGAGAGGAGGAGAGAGATATGCTTGGTTGTTACCTTTTTCCTTAAAAAAAAATCAGAGGTAGAAAATGGCTTCAGGTTCTCAGTGAACATCAGAAGTGTTTCTTGTATGTCTGTCTGCTGAGCACAGCAACTAGAGGCATATTTATGTTTAACCAATCATATGTTTATCTCTGCTGCCCTTCCTTTCAGCTTATAAAACCTCTGAAGGTCAAGGACTGTGTCTGTTTACCTTGCCTGGTGATGTATTTAAAAACACAGCACCACACACAAATGAACACCTAGTAAATGCTTGCACACAATCGAGAGGGTAGCACTGATGGAGGTGGTGGAAGTTTGTTTTGTTCCATTTAACAATGTCCTATGTAGAGTAGGCCGTGCCTGGGCAGCCACCAGTTTAAACCTCAAGTTGATAACCTGAAGTTTCACCTAAGGTGAAATAAGTTACTTGCATTTCAGGCTCCCAACAACGCCATGGGTGTGGCTCTGGCATGTAAAAGCCAGAGAGAGTCAATCATGAGCAAGTGTGAATAATGCTCAAATAACACCACCAGATTGTGTTTGTCTAAAATGTCAGAGTGAATTGTTCATTAGCATTTCTGAGAAATGCCCAAATGAATAACACCAACAAGAGGTGTTAAACTAGTCCAGATTGTTGGTGAATTTTTGCTTAAGAAAAAAAAAGCCCTAAGCTTTTTGGATGAGGGGACATGTTTCTTCCATTCTTACAGGTACACTCAAAGGAAAATGTAGGAGCACTGGTTCTGGGGGAGCCTCAGATTCCCCATGAGCTCATTTTCCTCTGTGTCGTGCAGGGAAGGTGGATGAGGGAAAATAAACGCCCATTGGCTTTGAATTCTGTTTCATGAAGTGTCATGTTTTTCTTCCTTTAGATATTTGTGCACAGGTAATGATGAGCTGATTTTTTTGCTTTACATTATTTGTGGTAAGTCTCTTAATTTGCTAAAGACTAATGTTGCCAGGATTGTACGTTATTAAAAGTGTGCAACACACAAAATTGTGCTTCCTTGATACATTCTGAAGGAAGAAAGGCCAACTATACAGTAGTAATAGAGTCACAAATTGGGATCTCCTTTTGCTTCAAGATTCTTTGAAACATATAATTATGAGCGTAACTCTGCTTGTGAACTTGTCCTCATTAACTTAGTAATTAGCAAGATCTTGTTTGATCTTGGAATTCATTAGACATTGCAGCTGGAAGACTGCTTCAGTTTTAAGACATCAGAATCAACAATGAAGGTGATAATAAAAAAAAATAAATATCACTTTCCTGCTTATTACATTTTGTCCATGGCTGCACTGTGCCTAATTAAACAGCATTTCACAATAGAAATGTTTTTATTTTTAAGGTAATATTATTCCATGTATTATTAACAGGAAGGCAGAATAAACTTCTGTCTAAAAGGCTCTCACCAGTTAAGTAATAGGCAGGGCTGTCGAGCTAAATAAGTCCTGTCTCCATCGCTCACCATGTGGTGCTTCATGAATGACAAAAAAGTGGGAGTCAGAAGGTGGACTTCAGAGAATGCCCCTTTGCCCTCCAATTCTTGAAACATCCCCTCTGTATTCTAGAATTGTATTCAAAGCTCCACCACATGCAGTCAGGTGAGTCTCAGTTTTAGTCTAGTACTTGGCGAATAACTTTAAGTCCAAAATTCCTCTCATTAATGAATGGGTCTTGACAACGTCTGCCACTTTCAATGTTTGTCACAAGTGTGAATTTTGCTCATTCAGAAATTAAGTTTTTCTCATTATGTTTCACGGTCAAAAACTTGCTCATTTTGTTTCTCGATTTCTGGCAATGTCACAGACTTCATGGACACAAAGGCCAGATTTACAGTTAGCATCAAGTTTTGAATTAAAGCTACCGTGTACTTCATCCTGAGCGTTAGTTCTGCCCATCAAAATTAGGAGTTCGCTTTGTGAGTTCCCTGCCAGGAAGTGTTCAGCTATTTCTGACTGGAAAACATGTTACTTGGCAAAGCAATATTTTCCTCCCACGCCCCTCCTTGTTTAGGTTTCCAACTATTAAAAATCGATCTTAAAATTATCTCTCTGCTTCCATTCATTGACCATAAAAAATTTCTTCTAATTTTTTTTTTTTTTTTGAGTCGAATTGTCACTCTGTTGCCCAGGCTGGAGTGCAGTGGCACACTCACAGTCACTGCAGCTTCGACCTGCTGGGTTCAGGCGATCCTTCCTCCTCAGTCTTAAAAGTAGCTAGAACTACAGGCACACGCCACCACGCCTGGCTAATATTTTTATTTATTGTAGAGATGAGATCTCACCAAGTTGCCCAGGCTGATCTCGAACCCGTGGACTTAGGCAATCTTCTCACCTTAGCCTCCCAAAGTGCTGGGATTATAGGTGTGAGCCACTGTTCCCGGCCGGTTTTTTCTTTCTTTCTTTTTTTTTTTTTTTTGAGTCGGACTCTCACTCTGTCATCCAGGCTGGAGTGCAGTGGCATGCTCACGGCCACCACAGCCTCGACCTGCTGGGCGCAGGAGATCCTTCCACCTCAGTCTTCCAAGTAGCTGGAACTACAGGCCTGAGCCACCATGCCTGGCTAATTTTTTGATTTATTGTAGAGATGAGGTCTCATCAAGTTACCCAGGCAATCCTCTCACCTCAGCCTCCCGAAGGTGTGAACAACTGTGCACGGCTCCTAATATTTAATGATATAAATTTTGCTCTCTGATGAATACTATTCTGCAGACTCAGTCTGCTGGGTTGCATGACTTTCAGTTTTTTGGAATTCTGGCTGCTTCCTCCTGAGCCAGTTCTGTTTGTCAGTGCCTTCTTCAGATGTGATGGCAATACTCAGCATAGCGTTTTACCCAGGGGTTGACCAGTTTATAAAGGAAATTAATATCATCTCCCTAGTTCTGAACATCATGTACATATTAATAGAGTTGGATTGCATTTGTTCTAAGGAATATCTTAGCCAGAACTGTCCCAGGAAACAGACTCTGAGATAAGAGCTTGTATGCCGATAAGAGCTTGTGTGCAGATGGTGTACTTGGGAAATAGAACCAGAAAATGGGAAAAAGGAATAAAAAAAGAGAATAAAGGGAAGATAATACAAGTGTACAGGAAAAATAAATTGCATTTCTCTGCCTTTCTACATTGTTTGGCTTGTCTACAATTAAGTTGGCATCAGGCAGATTAAAAGGAAAAAAACAAAAAAATATGAGACTCAGAGAAGTAGCCAGATGATTGAGGCTTACATATCACCCCGAGCTACAGAAAGGAATAGGAGTTTGGGGCTTCTGTGGAGTGAAGAAAGAGCGTGGGGAGGAAACAGAGAATGAATTAAGGTTGCCTGGTTATGTAGATAAAAATCTCTCAAGCTGAGTGAGGTGGCTCACGCCTGTAATCCCAGCACTTTGGGAGGCTGAGGAGGGAAGATGGCTTGAGATCAGGAGTTCAAGACCAGCCTGGGCAAAATAGGAAGATCCTGTCTCTAATTTAAAAACAGAAAACAAAAGAAAAAAAATCTCTCAGATGGTAAAAGTTGCCTTGGATCTGCTCTCTTCCTGTCACAGATCTCTTTACTAACAAAGTTTTCCTTTATAGATGTAAATTTCTCATACAGTAGGGAAACTTTTCAGAGCTCCTCCTGTGTCTTCAGTTTCTCCAAATAACTAGTTCAAAATAATCAATGTGCCAAAGAGGTATATTTTGGAGTAGCATATTCTGATCTCCTACAGTCATATTTTTGGGTAGTATGTCTTGAGTCCAACACAAGGATATCCTGTTTAGTTGGTCACCACTGTGGGTCCTTAGAGTTCTGTCCCACCAGAATCCTCTGAAGAGATGTATAGAATGTGGCTCAAAATCATTTGTCAGGGAATGAAAGAAGAGCATAAGTATCCACTGTCTCCCATACCTCATTGACCCAGAGTGTCAGGTGAAGGCACCCTTCCAAGTCTGTTCATGTGCAAAACCAATTCTGGCATCACAGACACCTTGGTGCAAAATAGGAGACATGAGGGGTGTAGGGTGTCTAGGTATGAAGTTGCTTACTAATAACAATGGCTTTAGGAAAAAGTTGGCTAAGGGGACACACGACGTCAGCCTCAGGTAACTGAATCCCAAGGACAAGCCATGTTGAGCTTATAGCCTACTAACCTTGTAAGCCCTTTATTTATGTTCTACTTGGTTTATTGTTGCTCTTGCCTGAAGTTTCAAAAGTTATAGAATCACAAATATTTTGAAGATAGACTGGCCCTTTGAGATTATTTTAGACTTGAAACTGAGGTAACAGACTAGGAAAGCAGCTCCCTGAGATCACAAATTCTGTTCTAAGTAACTCCTTCGATTTTCTAATCCACTTTGTGGAAGTCTTTTGAAATTTCACATTTGAGAAACATTTCTTAGGTCTCTAGAACATACAGGAGAATCTAAAGGGGTTTGGATTTCATAAATTGTATTGGGAACTTCCTTAGAGTTCTATTGTGCCCAGTCACGTAGATTGTCATTTAGTTCACTGAGATTCACATTTGTGTTGGAATTTCTTACCGGGAGATACAGCCATTGTCTTGATTCTGCTTTTCTTAGTCTGGCAAAAAAATGCCTAATAAAAGTGTATTTTATGTTTTTTTTTCATTGTTGTAAACTTGAAATCTAGCTGTCTAAATAATATGTTCAGAATAGGTATGTCAGAAGCAGAGGTAACATGGGAGCGACAAGGGGGTAGGGGCCTAGAGCCAACCCACCTGGATGCATTCTACTGTGGCTCAGGGGCCACGTACCTGGAGTAAGTTACCATGTCCCTCCCTGCCCCATTTTCTTCATCTGTAAAATGGAACAATTACAAACTCCCATCCCATAGGGATAATTATGATGCTTCAATAAGTTAATATTCGTAAGTTCTTTAGAATAGTGACCAATACATAATAAGTTTTGTTAAGTAAAATAGTTAAAATCTTTAAAATTGATGTCTTTAAAAGAAGGCTTTTTTTTAAATACTGGAAAAGCTACTTTTTTCATTCAATATGATCTCAACTTTTCTCTCTCCGATGTGGAAGAAGTTGAACACTTTTGTGGTTGTATATGTATATATATACCTATGTGAATATGTGTGTGTATATGTATATATATATGTTTAGTTTGTACTATGTATTATATATTATATTGTATACTCTATTTTAGTTTCACTTCCGGTACCACTAACCTTCTCTTTCAATATTAAGTATAGTCAGGCTATTTTCCCTACCAGGCCCTGCGTTTTGAAAATACTGCCTGCTTATAATTTTTCACATAGTTTTTAAGAGCAATTAACAATTTTAACAAGCTAACAAATAAAAATGAATCTAACAAAGTAGAAGAAATAAATATGTTTAAATTGTGTCTCCTGATACTACTTTAAATTGTAGTAACTACCTGGATGAGGTATTGTTTTGCCGGTCCTTTTTAAAAGTGTCAGGATTATTTGAGTAGAAGAGTACATCCATTCAGATAAATTAACTTTATTTACTACAATTACGATACTTTTTCTAATAAGTGGAGATTGCAGTATCTACATCATCTTTCTCACAAAGTTTGTAAAACTGGAAATGCTTTTTGGAAAATGCAACACTTCTACTGTTCATCAGCACTCTGCCTGGACAACCTGATTCAAAAATCAGTGCTCAAATATTCCCCAAACTTTAAAATCGTCTGTTTGCAAAAGTTATTATTTGTGAATGGCTGAATTTGCACATTCTTCGCAAGAATGAGAATGCTGCCACGTTTCCTTTAGAAAGTTCAAAAGCCGCCGCACTTTCTTACTGACAAGTGTAGCCAGGATGGTCCGAGGAGTCTCAAAAGTCACCTCAGCAAAACAGAAATTTAGAAACTCACAGTGTATCTCCTGCCTTTATCTGAAAACTCTTAACAAGGTGGAGTCTGTGGGATAGTTTTTTCCTAGGTTTTTCTACCGAAATTTCTGCCACTTCCTCCCCTCTCGTTTGAGTGGGAGCAACAGCTCAGAAATCTGCAAACACACCAGCTGTTTTAAAGAAAATTCTGGGGCATAATGAAGCCCTCATGTCGCCGGGACCTGGCCTGCTGGGCTCAAGTCACTGAAAGCAGCCGCTGGGTGAATTTCCCAGCCTTTGGAAACTGTCTCAGTTCTGTGAGTTTGCTCAAGTGTACCAATGCTGTTTGCAAGGGAGGACTCCAGCTGGGTGGGTTTGTTCTCCTCCCAGGAGCTCAGAAAAGGTGAGAGGGCTCCTTCATATCTTCTCTCGGGGCCCAGTCCCCCCTCTTTTTGCTTGAACGGACACAATAGCTTCTTCAGCAGGTCCCTCTGCCAGGGAGCTCTGCTGCTTGCATCTCTCACACTGGGACATTTTTCCACATTTCCAGGATTATGGCCACTTTTACTTAGATCTATGTGTGCTGCCTCCACATACAAAGAAGCACTTGGGGACAGGATTAGTAGGATTAGAAGAGATTCACATATGTCCAGTTCAAGCAATTGGTATTCAAAGCTTTACACGTTCAAATGCCACCAAGAGAGAGAAAAGGAGCAGGGAGCTTGCTTTGCATTTCAGCACCTTCAAGAGAGGAACAGTGCTTTTTATTGGTGTTTAAAGCAGAGGGGATAAACAGATTCCTCTTCTGGTTTAATCCAGTCCAACATACCACGGCCTCTAAACTGGGTAACCAAATAGCAGGGCTCCCAGGCTCTAAAATCACAAACTTCTGCATTTCGGTGGTTGCTATTGTTCCCAGTGACACACAACAGAGCACACGTTGACAGCAAGTCTTTTTCCCAGTTGTGAGTGACTGCTTTATATACAGACATTCCTTTGGGCTCTCCCTTGTAGAATAATCATAACTCGATTTGCACTGGTCTAACAATGAAACCAGCTTCTCAGCACTGACTTAGAGCGGAGGTTCGATTTGTTTCCATGTATTGGTGGTAGGGGTGGGAGGGTGTCTGTAGTAATGGGTCATGAGAAACGAAGGAAAAATCTGAAAATCCTGCCCACCAGACACCCAATCTTGCAAGACTGCCATTAAAGTCTCGCTTCTGCTGCAAAAAAAAAAAAAAAAAAAAAGAAATCTGAAAATCAGTTCTTGAAACCGTGAGTGTTTCATATATTTGCTGTGGAAGCAGAAAGAGAAACCCCCTCCTTATGCATGTACCAGAACTATTTTTCTTATCAATCACTTCTGTTTTAAGTCGTGGGACAACTCATTTTTCCCCCCACCCTCAGTCTCCCATTCTTATAAAGGCTTGTTTTCCTTTATCAAGCAAAAAAAAAAAAAAAATGTCTCTTTAAAAAACAACGGGCTGGGCACGATGGCTCAAGTCTGTAATCCCAGGGCTATGGGAGGCCAAGATGAGAGGTTCGAGACCAGCCTGGGTAACTTGGCGAGACCTTGACTCTGCAATAAATAAAAAAATTTTAACTGGACATGGTGGTGCGTGCCTGTGGTTCAAGCTACTTGGAAGGCTGAGGAGGAAGAATTGTCTGAGCCCAGCAGGTGGAGGCTGTGGTGGCCGTGAGGGTGCCGCTATACTTCAGCCTGTGTGACAGAGTGAGACTCCAACTAAAAAACAAAAAACAGTGACCATATTTTCAGGTTTATAAAGTGTTACCACTGATTGCATAGCTAATACATAAGAAAAGTTTTGCTCTAGATTACAACAATTTAAAAATTTTATTTAGCAGTGGAAAATCTTGATGATATGTTCTATTTTGATGTATTTTGATAGTACTTTGGCATGTTTCCCAATGCTGTGGATGTTTTAAAAATTAACTTCTTAAACACTCTGGGATATTACCCTCATTGAAAAGGTGGTGCTAAAAACTGCACCCCTTTCTTATGGATAAATGTCTCTTTTTAAATTCTTTTTGTTAATGGGAAAAGATTTACACTAGTTGTTATTGGACTGGGGACCCAGCCCCAAATCTGCATTAACTAGATATTAACCTTCAGCCAGTCATTTCTTTTCTCTTGACCTGAAACTCCTCATTTATAAAACCCTGAGCTAGCCGGGCTCGGTGGCTTAGCCTGTAATCCCACGCTTTGGGAGGCTGAGGTGAGTGGATTGCCTGAGCCTGAGGGTTCGAGACCTGCCTGAGCAACTTGGCAAGACCTCATCTCTACAATAAATCAAAAAATTAGCTGGGCATGGTAGCGTGCACCTGTAGTTCCAGCTACTTGGAAGGCTGAGGTAGAAGAATTGCCAGAGCCCAGCAGGTCGAGGCTGCAGTGGCCGGGAGCGGCCATTGCACTCCAGTCTGGGCGACAGAGTGAGACTCCAACTCAAAAATAAAAATAAAAATAAAAAAAATTTAAAATCCCTGAATTTAGGCAATCCTCTCACCCCAGTCTCCCAAAAGTGCTGGGATTACAGGCTTGATCCACCACACCAGGCCATGTTTGAGTTTTAACATTCTGTTTCTCTTTGTAATCATTTTGAAGGAGGAACGGCATGACTGTTATGTCTTTCATAGAACAGTCACATCTTCACAAGACAAAAAAAAAAAAAAAAGTACCTTAAAGGAATTAACTGCAACAGCTCTGCAGCAGGAACTGTTTGGAAGAGATATTGTATATTGAGACACCATCTTCATAAGATGTGATCTCAAATACCAAAAAGCTTGTTTGGTGGAAAATTCTATTTCATTCTTCTTTTTGGTTCAGTCTGTTTTCTCTCTGCTGTTTAGATGGTACATTTTATTGTTTTCTCTTCTGATTCACCTCCTTTCTTCTACTGAGCCCATCTAATGAGATTATTATTTTGGTTATTGTATCTTTCAGTTTTATTTTGTTTTTCTATTTTGTTTTGAGTTGGAGTCTCACTCTATCACACAGGCTAGAGAGCAGTGGCATGCTCACAGTCACTGTAACCTCGACCTGCTGGACTCAGGGGATTCTTCCATCTCAACCTTCCACGTAGCAGGAACCACAGACATGCACCACCACACCTGGCTAATTTTTTGTTTTATTTTAGAGATGAGGTCTTGCCAAGTTGCCCAGGCTGGTCCTGAACCTGTGGGATCAGGCATCCACTCACCTTGACCTCCCAAAGTGCTGGGATTATAGGCATGAGTCACTGCACTGGGCCTTACCTTTCAGTTTTAAAATTCCTATTGGTTTCTCTCTCTCTCTCTTTTTTTTTTTTGAGTTAGAGTCTTACTCTGTCATCCAGGTTGGTGTTCAGAGGCACTAATATGGCTCGAGGCAAATTTAAACTTCTGGGCTCAGGCAATCCTTCCACCTCAGCCTCCCAAGTAATGGACTACAGGAGTGCACCGCCACAACTGGTTAATTTTTTATTATTTTTTTTTTTGTAGAGATAAGGTCTCACTTTGTTGCCAGGCTGGTCTTTGAACTCCTGGGCTCAGGCAATCCTCTTACCTCATACTCCCAAAGTGCTGGGATTACAGATGTGAGCCACCACGCTCAACCTTGATCTTTAGAGCTCCTGTTTCTTTACTGAGATTTTCTGTTTTTTCATTGGTTTCAAGTGTGTTAGCAATTGCTCACTGAAGCATTTTTTTTTAATGGTTGCTTTAAAATCCTTGTCAGGTAATGACAGCATCTATGTTGTTATGGTGAGTCATTTTGCTGTGTTCTGGACATTAGGGTGTTATGAGACTCTGGATCTTTTTTTTACCTCCTCTATGGACAGGCCTCTGTGGAAACTGTTCTGGTGGAGGGAAGAAAGACACCAACTCTTTGCTCCTGGGTGGGGTTGAAGTCCAGCTCCCGGTTCGCATAATCATACTTTGATGGCACTCATTCAGAACGGTATAGGAAATAAGGCGCAAGTGGTTCCCACTTACTGACTGTTCTAAATTTTCTGAGCCTCAGTTTTGCTGTCTCTAAAATAAGGGATAATAATATCAACTTTGCCAGGCTGTTTCCAGAATTAGAAATGTTTTGAATGAAGGACCTAACATATAGTAGGTGTTCAATAAATATAAAATGTGTTTATTTATAAAGTAAGAATTAGTGTATTTCTTTTTTTTTTTTAGGTTGGAGTCTCACTCTGTCACCCAGGCTGAAGGGCAGTGACACGCTCATGGCCACCCCAGCTTCGACCTACTGAGCTCAGGCCATCCTCCCACCTCAGCCTTCCTAGTAGTTGGAACTACAGGTGCACGTTACATGCCCAGCTTATTTTTGATTTATTGTACAGACGCGGTCTTGCCAAGTTGCCCAGTCTGGTCTTGAACCCCTGAGCTTAAGTAATCCTCTCGCCTCAGCCTCCCAAAGTGCTAGGATGACAAGCTTGAGCCACCATGCCTGGCTGATTTTCATGGATACTGTATTTCTTGACTTATGATTATATTTTTGAGCTGCCATTATCTTTTCTGTCAGTATTTTTTTTGAGTCGGTGTCACACTGCTGAAACAAATACAATAGAAAGCAAATTTAAAAATATAACTATAAATTCATCAATAGAGCCAGGCTCGGTGGCTCACTGTAATCCCATGCCTTTGGGAGGCTGAGGTGAGTGGATTGCCTGAGCCCACAGGTTTGAGACCCGCCTGGGCAGCGAGACCTCATCTCTACAATAAATAAAAAAAAAATCAGCCGAGCATGAGTAGCGCATGCCTGTACTTCTGGCTACTCGGAAGGTTGAGGCAGAAAGATCTCCGGAGCCCAGCAGGTCGAGGTTGCGGTGACCGGGAGCGACCACTGCACTCCAGTCTGGGTGACTGAGTGAGACTCCAACTCAAAAAAAAAATTCATCAATAGTGGCCCACAATTATACACACACACACACACACACACACACACACACACACACACACACACATATGTTAAATACATGAATATGCATTAACCAGTTTCCTTTGTTCTTTTCTGCCTTTCTCATACTATTTCACATAAGTTGTCTTAGTGTTTTTAGAGGAACAATTTAATCAAGTCGAATTGACTAACATAGAAGAACGCAAATTACACAGGAATAGATGTAGTGAGTGGTAGGACACTAGGTTTCTCCTTAAGAAGAGAGAATGAGTACATTTTTATTGTTGTCATTCATTTATTTGTATGGTAACTGTGCTATTTTGAATGTAAGTTTTTATAATAATAGTTACTGTTCAGTTATGGATTGAGGGTATAGAGAACGTTAGGTAATCAAAGGAATAAATTGTAGTGGGCATGATGGACTGAGTTTTTTTCAACTTTTATTCTGTACTCTTTCTAATTAAAGAGAATGAAGAGTTAAGTCTCCATTTCATCAGTTACCCTGCAAGTAGACACAATTAGATTCATTCAATATCATGCACTCACAGAACATTTGGAAAAGTGAAATGGAGTAGAAATCATTGCCTACCCCCTTTAAAAATGTTATCTCTTATCCACCCATGTCACAGAACTGTTATTATACTTCTTTAGCCATTCTCCTGCTTCTGTTTACTGAGTCTATTACAGCAATTTCTTCTTGACTCCAGCTTCCCGACTCCTACATCAAGCTATGCTCTGTGTTCTAGGATTTATAACTCTAGTTGCAGTCTCAGAGGTAGTAGCTACCTAGTCAGGTATTTATGTAGCATTCTGGGAGCCATTTCTGGAGACCCCGCCCAAGCCCATTTGTTTGGTTTTTTCCCAAAGATCTTTTAAGCAGACAACTTCTTATATTCAATCCTTTCCTGTTTAAAGTAACTAGATTGGTTTCTGTTAGGAGCACTGAATTCTTACTGATTCCTGTGTGATGTTTGTTCCTCTCTTCTTAATCTATTTCTCCATCGTGTTTCCAGGAACACAGATGTGACTACTACCACTCTGAGCCAAGATCATGAGGTTCTAACACTAGAAGTGTTAAATTGATATGTTGGGAGAAACCAGGTCCTTGAGGACATGATGAAGTATAGTCACCATTCCAGCCCTGGACTGCCTTCTTCTAGATTTTACATAAAAGAAAAACTTTTTGGCCAGGGTCGGTGGCTCAGCCTGTAATCCCAGCGCTTTGGGAGGCTGAAGTGAGTGGATTGCCTGAGCCTGCGGGTTCGAGACCCGCCTGGGCAACTTGGAGAGACCTCATCTCTACAATAAAAATAAAAAATTAGCCGGGCGTGGTAGCGCCCGCCTGTAGTTCCAGCTACTTGGAAGGCTGAGGCGGAAGGATCGTCTGAGCCCAGCAGGCCGAGGCTGTGCACTCCAGTCTGGGTGACAGAGTGAGACTCCAACTCAAAAAAATAAAAAAGAAAAAGAAAAACTTTTATCTTTGAGACAGTGTTATTTTGGGTGTCTGTAACTCTCAGTTATATCAAACTTGACTGATGCAAACTGTAAGAGACTCAGCATAGGTCTAGCACATAGCAAACACTAGCTGTTATTATTTTTACTCAGAATGCCCTCTTCTGACATTTTTGCCTCTATAGGTCCTATCTATCTTTCAAAGTCCAAATGAGACATCTCCTGTTGTATGAGACTTTCTTCAATTTCTCCACACAGACTTTCTAGCAAACATGGCTAGAACATAGTACAGTAGGGATCTGTTCGCATGTCTGTACTCTCCCTTCAGTTTCAGTAAATGGAGATCAGATATGAATCAATTTTATGTCCTCTTATAACCAAAAATATTTCACCACACAATATATGTACTTATCATTTAATACTGAAAGAATGATACGTCTGATTAAGACCTGGATTATTTGGTATTGAAGTTAAATGCTAGACGGATTTAAGGTCATTGGGGAAGGTTTCTTGAAGGAAGTAGAATTTTAGCCATACTTGGAAACAACGATAGACTTTGAATAGGTGAAGATGAATAGAGAAAGTGTACACAGCAGAAAAACTATGCGCAAAAAAGCATGGAATGTATGAACAGGTGTGGGAAGAGCAAGGAAACTTGCCCACCTAGAGGATCTCTGTTAGGAAGTAGGCAGATGAATCACAGAGATGAGTTCCATGACACGAGGACGAGTAAATATCAATTTGCATATACTAAATAGGTACCAAGGTATTTGTTTCAGAGTACATTCTTTTTTTCAGAGTACATTTTTATTCTTTGTTTTGTTTTGCTTTTTGTTTGTTTTGCTTTTTGTTTGTTTTTGCAACCACAAGTGCATATAATTAGATTAATTAATTGATACTTGGAATGCACTCTCATCATTGATCCCTGCAAGTTTTGTGTTTATACATGCATATTATTTTGTTTTTGTGTTTTTTGTTTTTGGTTTTGTTTTTTGAATTGGAGTCTCACTCTGTCGCCCAGGCTGGAGTACAGTGGCATGCTCACGGTCACAGCAACATCTACCTGCTGGGCTCAGATCATCCTTCCTCCTCAGCCTTCCAAGTAGCTGGAACTACAGGCATGTGCCACCATGCCTGGCTAATTTATGGTAGAGATAAGATTTTGCCAAGTTGACCAGGCTGGTCTCGAATCCCAGGGCTCAGGCAATCCTCTCTCCATGGCCTTCCAAAATGCTGGGATTAGAAGCATGAGCCACAGTGCCTGGCTTTATTATTTTGAATAATATAGTAACCACCTGTGAACACCCATCCCAATAGAGAAATGGAAATATTGACAATAACTTCTATAATTCTTTGTGGTGTTCTCCCCTCCCATATTTCTCCCTCCTTCACCCAAAATAGCTACTTATCTAAATCTGGGCTGATCCTTCTCTTGTTTTGTTTCTTTTCTCTGTTTTAAATATAGAATTTTCATTTGTCTATGTGATCCTAATAAGTATATTGTCCTGTTTTAGTTGCTTTTAACTTTACCAAAAAAAATTTTTTTTACCATTCTCCATGTAATCTTTTGGAATTCTTATTATGTCTCTTAATTTTTGTGTTAATAGGATTTATTAATATTGTTGCATACAGCTATGGTTCATTCATTTAAACTGCTGAATAATTCTGCCCATGTACTTTAATATATGCATTAGTTTTCTTGTTAATAACTATTTGCTATCATGAATGGTGATGTTTTGACCATTCTATTATAGTATATGTCTCTAGAATCAGGAGTTTGAGACATATGATCTAGGAGTAAAGTTGCTGGGGCATAGTGTACATGAATGTTCAACTTTACAAGAAAGTATCAAGCTCTTTCCCAAAGTGGCTATACTCATCGTTTCTATCCCCATAGGAGATTTGTATGAGACGCTGTTGAGCTATAGTTCCTTCAATATTGACATCTTAGTCTGTTTGTGTTGCTACCATGGAATACCTGAGTCTGGGTAATTTATAAAGAAGGGAGATTTATTTGGCTCACAGTTCTACAGGTTGTACAAGAAGCATGACACCATCTGCTTCTGGCGAGAGCCTTCAGTTTCTTCCACTCAGGCAAAGGGGAGCCTGTGTGTGCAGAGATCCCATGGTGAGGGGAGAGGAAGAGGGAGAGAGAGATCTTCCCAGATGTCAGGCTCTTTTTAACAACCAGCTCTCCTGGGAACCAACAGAGCAATAACTCACCACTGAGAGGACTGTACCAAGCCCTGGGAGGGATTCATTTCTCTGACCCGGACACCTCTCATTAAGCTCCACCTCCAACACTGGGGATTGAATTTCAACATGAGCTTTGAAGAAGTCAAATATCCAAACCACAGCAATTGGTTTTATCAAACTTCTTAATATTTGCCACTTGGAGGGATATAAAATACTATCTCTTTGTGGTCTTTACTTGCATTTTCTTATTCAATGTGGTTAAAATTTTTCCATATGTTTGTTGGCGATATGCATTCCCTTTCCTGTTATATTTCTTTTTACATCCTTTGCCCTTTTTTCTGTTATGCTTTTTATATTGACTTGTCAAAATTCTTTATGTGTATGATACTAACACTTTATTGGTCTTTTATGTTACAAAGTTCTTTTCTCAGTTTAAAAATAGTTGCTTTAAACTTTCTCAGTGAGTTTTGGTGAAACAATTATCATTTGATATAGTCACTTATTTATTTATTTTTTTTGAGTTGGAGTCTCACTCCATCACCCAGGCTGGAGTGCAGTGGCACACTCAGGGTCACCCCATTATTGACCTGCTGAGCTCTGGTGATCTTTCCCCCTCAGCCTTCCAAGTAGCCACAACTACAGGTGCTATCACACTCAGCTAAGTTTTGATTTATTGTAGAGATGAGGTCTCACCAAGTTGCCCCAGCTGGTCTCAAACCCGCGGGCTCAGGCAATCCATTCGCCTCAGCCTCCCAAAGTGCTGGGATTACAGACTGAGCCACCAAGCCTGGCCTACTGTAGTCACATTTATCAACCTTTTACTTGTATAGATAGTTTTGGTTTTGCTTAGCTTAAGAAAGCCAACTTTACTTCAAGACTATAAATCAATGTATTTTTTTTTATTAAGTGTTTTAAGATGGTGCTGTTGAAACTTAAGTCTGATCCACCTGGGTGGATCTATGCATGATTTTAAAGGTTTGCAAGACACTGTAATTTAATCCTCACAAAGGCATGTGTCATGTGAATCATTATTTCGTTGTGCAGATGACAAAACTGAGATTCAAGAATATTAAGAAACTGGTGTAAGTACGCACAGCTGGTAAGCAGCAAGTTCTATCCAGGAACTCTGAGAGGTTATAGAGTCTTTTCTTGTGTAACATCTGCCTCTGTCCTTCACAGCACAAGGAGGGTACTCCCACCAGTGCGGGATTTCTATGTTTATCATAGCAAAAAACAGTTTATGTCTCTCCATGAGCCCATCTTTCCTATAAAACTCTGGTATTTGCAAGCTTTGACTAGAAGACAACTTATTAAAGAAAGATATGCAATATTTTAATGCTGATGTCAATGCTGTTCTCTTTGCTATTAATATCATTCTCAGAGAGGGACATGAGAGGCACCACATGAAGAACTATGCCCTTGTTATTCTATATCTGTCTTATAAAAAGTTTACAATCCCAGTCTGCATAAGCCCACTAGTTTTTAGTTTACATTACTTAAACTCTTCAGTTGAGTGGACGATGGACTCTTGGTCCACATCTTTCCTCTCACGCATATCTTTGGCAACACTTTTCTAGTGGGAGCCTGTTCTTGGGATTCCTTTTCCCAAAGGCATAATGTTCCATTTAAAGTAATTACTTCAATTAATACATCTAATGGTAGCAAAACATCTGCAATTCTCTACTTGACTTTCACAAGAGGTAAAACCGACAAAGATGAAGAGATAGAATAATTATAGCAAATATACTTGAAAATCATATACATAACGGCATCTGATTTCTTTTTATACAAAGAAATCACAAATAAATGCTTTTTCCAGAGAAAAATAATTTTAACCCTGGTTGGGCACAGTGGCTCACACCTGTAATCCCAGACTTTGGGAGGCAGAGGCGAGAGGATTACCTGAGTCCAGGGGTTCAAGACCAGCCTGGGCAACTTGACAAGACCTCACCTCTACAATAAGTCAAAAAATTAGCCAGGCGTGGAGGCATAGGCCTGTAGTTCCAGTTGCTTGGAAGGCTGAGGGGGAAAGATCACCTGAGCCCAGCAAGTCAAGGCTGCAGGGCGGGGAGCATGCCACTGCACTCCAGCCTGGGTGACAGAGTGAGACTCCAACAAAAACAAAAACAAAAACAATTCTAACTCTGGAAAGAATTTTAAAATAGGCTTAGAAATCTATGTCCATAAAATGAGAATTATCTTTTTCTGAACAGAAATTTCTATTGTATTGTTATTGACATAAATGCATTGTTGCATGATGACCAATTTTTAGGCCACTTGAGTTTATGTCCCTCAATATAGAATTAAAGCTTTCTTTTTCCTTTTTAGCAATAGAGAATATTAAGAAATTATTTAAGAACACTGTCCCACAACAGAAGGCTGTCTAAAGTTTAACTTTTAAAATGTGATTTCTCAGCAGGGTTTCAGTCTGCTAGCATTCTCAGGTTTCCACTTTGCCTCTGCAGCATAGTTTCTGAACCATCCTAATACTCAGAAGTTCCATCCTGAAGGATTATTCATTGTATTCATTCTACTCACAGCTTTATCTCAGGCAATTTGACTGGTTCAACATATTGTAGGATGTATAAATGGTGAATGAGGATGTCATAGAATCCACAGGGTATTTGAACAAGATTGGCAAGCTCACTGTACATTCCATCCACAAATGAATTCTCTATTAAAATATTAGAACCAACATCATAATTTCCATGAATTTATAAAGTGAACACATATTTTGGAAGCTCTTTCACACAAACAACTCCATAAAATACTTCAAAGGGCAGGATTAAACTTATGTATTATGAACTAAAGATACATACATAGTGTTTTCTATGCCCTTCTCCTTCTCTTTCTTTTCCTCCTCATGACAAATTTTTATTTTTATTTATTTATTTATTTGAGTCGGAATGTCACTCCGTTGCCCAGGCTGGAATGCAGTGGCACACTCACGACCACCGCAGCTGTGACCTGCTGGGCTCAGGAGATCCTTCTGCCTCGACCTTCCAAGAAGTGGGAACCACAGACATGCACTCCCATGCCTGGCTGATTTTTTAAATTTATTATAAAGACAAGGTCTCACCAAGTTACCCAGGCTGGTCTCGAACCCTTGGACTCAGCCTCCCAAAGTGCTGGGATTACTGACTTGAGCCACTGCACCCAGCTGACAATTTATTTCTCTAAAAGTCTACCCAAATGTATTACACTTACTATAATAAAAGAAACAAGCAAAGTTGTTTAAAAATATTTCATTGAAATGGTCAATTCTGTGTACATAAACACATTAATATTCTGCTATTTCTTATTATCAAAGCCTATAGGGTAGTAATCACAATTACTAGAAAAAATAAGAACCTGAAAAATAATCAACTTTCTTTCATTCATGCCTTAAATGGTGTCATATAAAAATATGTTATTACTATTTTGTTATAATAAGTAGCATATCACAGACTTATAAGAAGTTTTTCAAAGTACTCATGATAGCACTGTTGAAAACATAATTTCAGTTGTTAAACAGGAGACTCAACCTTGTCCAAAAATATAGAATGATAAATATCTGGAAATGTTGAGTGATAATTTGTTTTCAGCCAAGCTCTTCTCTCTCTGCTTTCCCCTTGCCCTTGCCCTGCAAAATAAAAGAAAAACAGGCCTTAAGACTTAAATTACCCAGGTAATTGTTTCAATTTTATTATGTATTATAATATGACATAAAGATAAAAATGAAAACTTAGCTAATATTGTAGATGGTGATAATTTAGTTTTGTATACTTTACATTCAGACTGTTGATGCTATGCAAATAAAAATAATAGCTATAGATAGGAAAATGCAATGAACTCATGAGAAAGTACCATTTATTACATTTTCTTTTGTTTTTAGAAGTGACGAAGCAAAGTCCACCTGGTCCATGCTATAGACGGTGCGTAAAATCAAGCAATCATGGAAAGGTTGATTTTAGAAAACTGCCATTTCAATTTTTCAAGATTCAGTAGTAGAATCCTTATTTATAACATGCTTAAAATAATGTGCATAAATCCATAATTGTTAGGAGTCAAGCCAATATGAGCACATTTCAAATCCAACTCTACTTATGAACAGGTATGTATTGTATTTTATCTTTGTTAGATGGCAACTGAAAAATAATCTATTCATTTTTATTTAGGACTCAGAAGGGTCAAATAAATTTTTTTTGTATTTAACTTCATGCAAATATACATGTAAGTTTCAGAACTTACATGTATAGGCACCCTTAATAAAAAGGCAGTGTAATAAATTATCATCATTATGTAAACATCCCTTTAATCTGCTGTTCCTTTATACAAAGATTCTTATACTCTTTGTACTATCTATGTATTTATATGCTTTATATATACACCTGAGTGTTACTGAACTCAAGTGAAACTGTATATCTGCTACATAAGATAACTGCCTGTAAAATAAAATTAAATTATTTAAGCACTCCAGCAAAGAATGCAGCAATGTGTGTTTAATTTAACATCTAACAGAATATAGTAAGATGATCCAATAATCTTCAAAAACAAAAAGCAGAATTTAGTATGTTGTGCTACTATTATAACAAGATATCAAAATGTATATAGTAGCTTTAACTATGAATTCATAAAAGAAGTAAATTAATAACAATACAGTACTATTAAGAAATCATCTGCTTGGTGGTTCTCAAAATATTGGTATTAATGGAGCTACAAATCCAGAATGTCAGAGCACATGCCAAGAATGTGTGTATAAGTATGCAAATTTTAATGTAACATCCGTTTATGTGATTGATCACCAGTGATATTCAAATCAACCCAAACATTCCAATCTTGAAAAAATGTTTTCAATTTATAAGCTTTCTACAGAAAGAAAACTCAGTTGAGGTTCTGGCAATTGAGCAGATGTTACCAGAAAGAAAGAAAGGAAAAAAAAAGGGTACTGAAGGATGCTCACTAATTGAGCAAAATCCTATAAATGAAGCCCAGAAGTTCATATCGCCTTTGACTTTAGCGAGTCTTTAAATAATTATAATGAATCTGCAAGTTCTAGCCAGCCTTGCTGCTTATGCATCATTAAAATCGAACTTCTAGTTCTGCCAGTGGATTCACTTGTTTATATATTCACATAATTAGCACCTCATCATGTGATGCTACTCTGAGACCTCTTTGCATCCTCCAGCCTCACCACACTGCAAAAGCAGTTACTACTGGCTCATAAAATTCTGCTGTCCTTCAACTTCTGCTTTTTTCCCTGTACAAAATAATTGAATTTTTAAAAGATGAGGGGAAAGATGGGATAGATCAGTAAGTTTTCAAGATACTATTTCAAATATGAGGAAACCCAGAAAATGGAATCACTTTAGTCTCTCCAGTTTCGTCTTCTTCCGCTTCTGTAGCACCTATTTAATTCTTGGCATTTTGAAGTTGGTATTTTTGAACACAGGGGCTCTGGGTTTGGTATCCCTCCCAGCCACACTGCATCACCTAGGATGCACTTCTGTGAGAAGAGATAATCGCTGCTTGACTGCGATTTATGTTGACATTTCCATTTTTTAAATTTTAAAATTCTCTCTCTCTCTCTCTCTCTCTCTCTCTCTCTCTCTCTCGTCTAACTCTTGTCTCTCAATCTCTGTCTCTGTCTCTCTTCCTTTTTGAGACAAACAGCCCTGGTGACCGGATACCCACTGCTATTATTGTGAAGTTGTTGTTTCACTCAGTGAAAGAAAGTACTTTCTGAGAACTTCCTCCGTGTGGCCCACTAGCCTTTAGGCTACTCCATGACTGCACATGACGAAATATATTTAGAAATATCCGAGCTTCCCTTTTTTTCCTCTCTTCTGTTTTGGAGGGTGCTCGGGTTGAAAGGTGAGGCCCACAGGGCAGCCTTTGGCCTTTCGGTCTCAGCCAGAGTTTCTGCCGGTCAAGTTTGCGGCTTGGTGAGCGAGAGGAGCGCCTGGACGTCGCTGATGGACCTACTTCTTACAGTAGCCTCCCGGCAGGTCAGCCACAGCGACATTTGCGGCTGGACTCTTGCGAGGGGTGGAGGTGGGGGTTCGCTCTTGAGCCCAAATCGCCACGGCCTCGGGCAGAGCCGCAGCTGCTGGAGAGGAACTCGGTGTCCAAACTGCGGAACGGTGGGCGTCGGGCACCGAGCGGCGCGCTCTGGGCACCAGGTAAGAGACAGTCCTTGGAAATCTGGGGGGCAGAGGAGGGAGGTGTCGGGAAGAAACGAACAGCCTTCGGAGTGCGCGGTCCCCGGGGAGCCCGAGGCGCCCAGCCTGGGACTGCAGAGGTGGGGTGGTGCGCCCCGGGCGCGCTGGGACCGCAGGACCGCTCTTCCCACCGGGTCCGCGCGCCGACTGCCTGCTTCCAAGTGCTGTAGGAAGGCTGAGAAACTCCCAGGCTCTTCCCAGACCCAAGACTGGCGTGGCGGAAAGCGGTCCGCCTGCCTTGGGACGCACCTGTTGCGGGAGAACGACCCCCGCCACCGCGCCGCAGCGCTCCCCGCCGCGAGGGCTCCGGGTGTGGCCCGAGAGAGCGCAGCCCCGGGCCCCTGCCGGCTCGTCGCTTCGACCCCTCGCCTGGCTGAGCCTTGAATGGGCCCCCGGTCAGGGCCAAGGTCACGGCGCGTCTTGGCTGAGGCCCCTTGGACCGCAGCAGCCCTGGGCCAGCGGCGGCTGCTCTCTCCTCCCCGCACACGTCTCAGGTGGCCGACGGCACCCCCGCGTGAAATCCGTATGCTCACCCTCCTGAGCTCCCGGCCTGCTCCTTGTCGGGTCCAGGGCTCATTGGAGGGGCTGAGCTGACGTCGCCGGTGACCCTCGGAGGCGAAAGCGACTCGGTCTTTTGGGCCCTGGCGAGTGGACACCCACTTTATGGCAAGCGAAGTTGGGGCACCTTTACTTACGTCTGTTTCTTAATCCCTGCAACGGATAGGGAATGAGGGCATCCAGCCTCTAAGAGAGCTTACTGGGCTGGGGCCCTGGACCCAGGACCACCCCACACGCACACTGCGGCCCTTCGGGAAAGCAGAGGGCGAGGCCGTGTCCCGACCTGGGGCGGGTCCCGGCCTGGACACCGCGGATCTCCCATTTTCGGCATAACTGTTTCTGGAGCTACAAACCCTTAGAGAAGGGCAAAGGCCGGATCGGGTCCATTCGGGCCCTTTCCGGCCTAGCGCGGCCCTATTCGCCCAAGAACGACCCCTCTCGGCGGAAAGGCCATGCTGAGGGGCAGTGGCTTCTGGTTGGGACTCCCAGAACTCCGGCCCCTGTCTTCCATCCCTGCAAGTCAGTTGCTCAGCTTGTGTTTCCAGGACTGCTCTCCCGCCCCCTTTCTCTCTCTCTCTCTCTCTCTCTCTCTCTCTTTCTTGCCACCTTCTTGACTAATTCGAGGGCATTTTAAACTTTATTTCACATTTTCAACTGAGAAAATTTGGACTTTTCTTTTTAAGGTAAAATATCTCGCAGCAACTTGGTTTTTTTAATTCCTTCATTTGCAACTCCTCTGCTCTAACTCGACTTTGGTACTTCTCAAAAACCAATCAAAACTCAGGCACAGGCATTTTCAGACTGGGCCTGGGAAAGACAGAAACCAGTGCCCAAGGGTCAGAGAGATGGCTCAGGAGGCCAGGGCCTGTGCACTGGGCCCAGGGCGGGAAGCTGCTCTTCCTCCAGTCCTGCACGACGGGTCCCCACTTTCTTCCTCCCTAGCCCCCTCTAGTTTGGGGTGGGAGCCGCAGAGGGTAGCCCAGTCGCTCCCCCTAGCTTCCATCCCTCACCTGAAACTGCAAAAGTTCTGGGACCCTGTTTTTCATAAGCGACTCAGGGGATGCCACTATCTTAGCTAAAAAGTGAGAGTCTCGTGAATTAAGAAACATTTCTTTTGCTTAGATATTAGGACGTTTGGACATCAGTCTTTAGATATTAGGATTTTTGGACAACATTCAATCTCAACTCTTAGATTCTTCGCTTTAAGACACGTTCCCTCCACAGAGGTGGAGGCGGTAGAAAAGGCTGCGTCCAGTCTTCAAGAGTATTCACGTCCTGGCCTTGACAAGGGACTGCTAGACTTTTTCTTTCTTTGACAGAGAAGAAAAATTCGGTGTAGAAGAGGCATCCGTCCCAATGTGGCGTCTCCCTACCCGGCAGGTATTGACAGGGCTGCCCTCGCAGCGCGACTGTCCCTCAGGGATCCCCAGTCTTGCAGAGTGCGCACACCTCGGACCCAGGTATCCTCTCCCACTGCCCACTCCATTTGTGTCCATGGAAAGTGGAGCCTTTCCCTAGCGCTCGCAGTGACTCCGCGGCGCAGAGGCCCGAACTGCGCGAGGTTCCGGGATTGATTTGTTTCACACTTCCACGGAGACACTGAGCCGCAAGCCAGCGTCTGTCTCCAGTTCCCCCAAGCCCGGGGCGTGACGGTGTCCGGGTTCCTCTAGGGGCCACCTCCGGGGTTCTCTCCTTGCCGAGTATCTCTGCCTTTCCACCCCTCGTGCGGCCGAGCTAAAGTCTCGAACGACAAAAAACACAGCAAGGGGGAGGGGAGATCTGAGCCCACCTCCGTGCTCGCACCCAAGGCTCCAAACTCCAGGCCTCCTTTTGATTCCCAGAAACCAGTCTGCGCTGGGTCGCAGTGTCCACGCGCGCACGCCCAACGGAGCTCTCCGGGTCCTTTCGTGGTCGAACCACACGCAACTCACACATGCACCACACCGCAGAGTTTATTATTCCACCCCGAGCTTCCGCTTTCCCCTATCCGCGGGCGTAGGGCTGCCCCAGGCGGGTAGATCCACCGCCTGGGCCCCTGGCAACGAGCTACGGATGCTTCCGGGCGCGCCCGCGCAGCGGCAGAGGCTGCCCAGCTGCGCTCGGACGCAGGCTGTCCCCCCGCCTTCCGCCAGCGCCGAGGTCCAGGACGCCTGGAGCGGGAACAATCTCTCCCGGGTTCCCAGGAACCTTTCCAGTCCTTAACAAACTCTCCCCGCCCACTCGGCTCCTTTTCCTCCCCTCCCCTTCCCAAGTTGCTTTTCTTGGGACATTAGGAATCCCCCTCCGCCCCCGGTTTTAGCTAAGAACTGAGAAAATTGTGCACAACTGAAATTCTTTCAGTAACACCTATTTTAAAACGAAAGAGAAGACAAAGATAAGCCAGAGACTTCTCACTACAATAGTGTCAGGGGCAAACCCATCACCAAATATGGGCATCGCGTTGAAACCACACCAGAAGAGCCCGGTAAACAAAACCGACAGAAAGAAGGGCAGTGTTGAGGAAAACACACCTAATGAAGAAAAACTTCAGAAACGAACCTCGGCGTGCAGACCTCCACGCCCCATCCTCTCCCAGCTCTCGCGGGCTGAATCCGCCCTCCTTCACCTCTTGTCCCTCCAACCTTCCCATCGGGACCTCTTTCTGCTCACGTTTTTCTAAACTTTGAAGCAGCTATGAAAGAGAGGACAGAGAGCTTTTCAGTTCCTCTCTCCAAACCCAAAGGAGCCTCCGTCCACCGCTGGCCCGCTTCTGTTCCCTTCCTTCGATTCCCTATGTGTGATTTGGTTAGGGAAATTGGGAAGGGGGGGTGGGGTGGAAGAAAGTTAAAAAAAAAATCAGGAAGGCGTGAACTGGAGGGGTGAGTGTGTCAATCAGAGGGTTTTGTGCCTGGGGGCTCCTAGCGGTTCCGAGCAGAGGTGTCCCAGGGCGGCCCCACAATGAATATGAATAGAAATCCTGGCTAAATGGGGCAGCAAAGCGCACCGCCCTGAAGGATAGCACGTCATCCTAACCAGCCCAGGATAGATAGGAGGGCTCCTTTTGTCTCTTTTCTCCGCAGCAGCTCTATAAAAGCCCCTCTTCTCCAGCGTGAGGTTAGTTCAAGCACACACCAACTAGCTGTCCAGGAAACAGCCTAACTAGAGAGAGGGGAGTGGGGAAACAGCCTCACTAGAGAGAGGGGAGAGGGGAGTGGAGGCAGCGCCTCCGCTTTTCTCCTCACGCCTTGCTGCTGAGAAGTGGGTTGCTGGGCCGTGCAGATTTTTTTTTTCCTTTTAATTTAAGATTTTCTTTCATTTCCCGCCTAAAGCCTCCCCAAGGTAGGGCCGCATCCCCTGTAATAAAATGAATTCTGATTCGAGCTCTGTCTCCAGCAGAGCTTCCTCTCCGGACATGGATGAGATGTACCTGAGGGATCACCACCACCGCCACCATCACCACCAGGAGAGCCGTCTCAACTCGGTCTCGTCCACGCAGGGCGACCTGGTGCAGAAGATGCCGGGAGAGAGCCTCTCGCGGGCCGGCGCCAAGGCCGCGGGAGAGAGCACCAAGTACAAAATCAAGAAGCAGCTGTCGGAGCAAGACCTGCAGCAGCTGCGGCTGAAGATCAACGGCCGCGAGCGCAAGCGGATGCACGACCTGAACCTCGCCATGGACGGGCTGCGCGAGGTCATGCCCTACGCGCACGGGCCCTCGGTGCGCAAGCTCTCCAAGATCGCCACGCTCCTGCTGGCCAGAAACTACATCCTCATGCTCACCAGCTCCCTAGAGGAGATGAAGAGGCTGGTTGGCGAGATCTACGGGGGCCACCACTCGGCCTTCCACTGCGGGACCGTGGGCCACTCGGCCGGCCACCCTGCGCACGCGGCCAACGCGGTGCACCCGGTGCACCCCATCCTGGGCGGCGCGCTCTCCACCGGCAACGCCTCGTCGCCGCTGTCCGCCGCCTCGCTGCCGGCCATCGGCACCATCCGGCCTCCCCACTCGCTGCTCAAGGCGCCCTCCACGCCGCCCGCTCTGCAGCTGGGCAGCGGCTTCCAGCACTGGGCCGGGCTGCCCTGTCCCTGCACCATCTGCCAGATGCCGCCGCCGCCGCACCTGTCCGCGCTCTCCACCGCCAACATGGCCCGGCTGTCGGCCGAGTCCAAGGACTTGCTC
>NW_007245792.1:269172-287961 GCF_000164805.1 Carlito syrichta | reverse complement strand
AGGGCAGGGGGAGACCGCGCGCTCGGTCCGCGGGAGGACGGACGCGGGGCCCCGCGGCCCCCCACGCCGTCTGAGGGATCTCAGACGCCACTTGAGCCCCGGAGGGAAAGGACCAAAACCCAAGCTGCGATTTCTGGGTGGTAGCGAAGGGGGACTCAAACCAGACGTCGTGTGTTGTGCATGCATGCTTCTTTTCCCCGGGCCGCGCCAGTGTTTCTCACTGCCATACGCTCTTGTCAAAACCGCATTTGTTGTATAAAGACGGGATCGGTGTAGTTAAAAACTTGCGAAGGGACTTTCCAGTTGACATTCTCTGGGTCTGCGTCCTCACTTTGGAAAAAGACGACCATCCCTTTCGTGCAAAGCGAATGTAAATATATTCTTGAGATGGATGCAGTTTTGATTGTCTCTGTCCTCACCATAGTTTTTCTAGAGACAATGGAGAGAGAGAGAGAGACAGAGAGACAGAGAAGCAGAGAGATCGATCAAGACCCAAGTTTTGAGTCTCAACTCCGGTCCAGGGCATGACATCTCCTCTGTGGGTTTTCCTTTCGACAGCAGTGTAGGTCAAAAGAATGCATGCACGCTTCTAAATGAATCTTGTCTAACCATGTTGTGCAGGCCGTAGTGCCATTTTTCCTTGTAACAAGGATTTATTCGTGAATTCTCCGAAGTACTCCATATATCTGTCTGTGGTTGTAGGGATTGAACAAGGGGCAGAGTGCAAAGACGCACACTCACGCACACGCGCTTCTTCCCCCCACCCTCTTCAAACTTCATTCCAAACCTCCCTCGGCTGTTGAGGCCGTGATTGCTAAAGCTCGGGCTCATTCTAGTAGCTTGCCTCACCACCCTTGCTCAGCTATTCTGCATGTGGGGTTGGCTCTCTCTATTATCAGCTTTGAAAACTTGTCGTGGTTTGGGGAGAGGTGCCGTTTTTATTTTCCTGAACATTTGCTTGAAATATTTTGTTAGGGCCTCAAAGACGATACCTGTCTTTATTTTTTATATATTCTTGATAACTATGATATATTTATTAATAACCAGTGTTTCTGGATGAGATTTCAAATAAAAAAGAACCTTTAAATCCTGGCTTTGCCTTTGTATAAAATCTTAGGAGACAGGGTTGAGGGATGTGGTGTACCTGGGTATGGATGAGAGATTTGGAGGGGTGGTTGGATGTGGAGATTTTTCTCTGTGTACAGGTAACGAGGATGCGTACAACAGTGTTAATTATGGCAACCAGATGTCCTTCAAATGGGGCATTGTCCATGTTCACAGTCTTATTAAGCTATTTGAGCTCCTTATTTCTCTGCAGTCATCAGACCCTCATAAACTCAGCAACTGAGATTTCAAAAAAGTAACCTGCAAACTCAAAGTGCCAGGAAATGAGAGGCAGAGTGGTGACTACCCCGGCTGTGTTGGCAACAGACAAGAATGAAGCAGTAAGTGAACTTCTTTTCACTTTAAATGGACCCTGTGGTCTCTTTTTCTCCCATGTTAAAGTCCGGTACGTATATGTTTTAAAAGTCAACAAAGAGTGGTTCTAGAGAATAATTAACTGCTCACCCCGCCTGCCTGCCCCCTTGGCAGCACATCCTGCAGAGAAACGGAAGGCCTTTCTGCTTTGTAAGGTGAGCTCCGGGGTGAGGCAAATGACCGCCCAAGTCTCAGCATCCTGCAGGTTTATAGCAAGAGTTCTCCCTTCTTTCTTCCCTTAGAAGACTGGCGGGCCTGGTTATTGGAATACATTGGGCATTCTCTACATAAATGTCAGCTGAAACAGGAATCATTTTAATCAATTGCTTTTCTCCCTCATCTCCCAATAACACTTCCAAATAGTTTGTAAAAGCAGGAGTAATCCAGCGAGAGGTTTTATCTATGTACTTAGACAAGAAATCAAAACTCCAGCAGTGATAACCCCAAAAGCACAGACCTCTTTTTCCCCCTGAAGAAAATAGAACCCTGATTGAAATAGAACCCAAGATTTGCTTCTGAATTAGATGTAATATCACCTTCCTTCTGGCTGAGGCCCAGACTCCTCTTCAAGAGACAAGGCCCATGGTCTTTTTCCAGGATTCAGCAAGGAGAGTGCATCCAGGAAGCAGTTGCCCTTTCCTTCCAGTGTCCCAGGAGGCCTGCCCAGTGCTGCTCCTCTTGGAAAAGGCATCTCTGTGGGTTCGCCTTCTATCCAAAGACTTCCCCTCCATCCCTTTTCACCCTTCCACCACCACTCCACCCCTAGCCAGGGAGAAAGACTGAAGTGAGGGTCTACAGTGGAGAGTGCTCATTTCCTCTGGTTTTAGGCAGACAAATGGGGAAATAATCATCTGTTTCCCAAGGGTGATTCATTTCTCTGGGTGAGGAAAGAGCCTGTTGAGGATTTATTTGAAAACAACACAAGGCAGCCCTCCAGCCTTTCCGGAGTTTATTATTTAGAAAAGGGAGGAGGAGGGAGGAGTTTCATCAATCAGGAAAACGACTTTCTTCTGAACCACTTGCTCCTTTGGAGTCCTGTTTCCAAAGGCCTGGTTCTGGGGAAAGACTGTGAGCCTTACAGTCAGTGATAGGCTTCTTGCCCTCTCTGGAGCTGAGGCTTAAATTGGGGGCTAGAGGCTGGGCTCGGTGGCTCAGCCTGTAATCCCGTGCTTTAGGAGGCCAAGGTGAACGAATTGCCTGAGCCAGCGGGTTCGAGACCCGCCTGGGCAACTTGGTGAGACCTCATCCCTACAATAAATCAAAAAATTAGCCAGGCGTGGTAGCGCGCACCTGTAGTTCTGGCTACTTGGAAGGCTGAAGCGGAAGGATCGCCAGAAGCAAGTCGAGGCTGCAGTGGCCGGGAGCAGCCACTGCACTCCAATCTGGGTGACAGAGATTCCAACTCAAAAAAAAAAAAAAATGGGAGGCTAGAGAGGAGGAAGGACACACTCTTTACACTAGGGGAGTTCTGGCATCAACTTGAGTTGCCTGCAGTGGTCAATTTAAATTGAGAGCTGTGACATCCACTCTCATGAGCTGAAAGGAACCCCAAGCCCAGCTCTTTTTTGGGGTTACAAAAGTTCTTTTGGCCTAGAGATTAAGAGAGAGGATTTCTTTAAGAACAGGAGAGGAGGTCAAGGAAGGTGATTTGAGAGCCATGTCATCTGGGGTCCCCAGATTTATTGGGAAGGAACGGTCTCCACTGGTCTTTCCGGAAAGGGACTGGTGATGGTGTGAGGGCTGGTCCACTGGGGATGTGAGTTTGCAGGCAGACTTTTATTTTCATTGCATTTCCCATTAAATTTTCGAATTATCAACACCAGAAACAAGATGGCATGGTCTCAAAGGTGAAAATGGCTCTTGGCCAGATTTTTTTCATTACGTACTTGTCACTTTCTCCAAAGTTCCCAAGTTTAAATTAGTTTTTCATTCAGTCTAGAAACAGGACGATAGTCCTTTCATTCAAGATTAAACACTGCTTTACATTTAAAAGGATTGTGAAAGCCTGGCGGGCAGAGACACCTTGGGGGGAGGGGGTGGGGGAGATCAGCAAACTCTGAGGGTGGAAGAAAGTCACACTGAGGAGGGGAAAGTGAAGTTGGCATTGACTTGGCCCACCGATCTCTGTTTGTAAGGTCGCTGTCCCCTCTCTCTGGGACAGTGGGACATTGGGCTGATGTCCCACAGAAGGGCAGAAAAGAGGCCCAAGGTGGTGAAGCCTATGGTTTCCTAGCTGAAACAGCAGGAGGACTTGTGTTGCAACTTATTTTTTTCCAGCTGCATGGTCCAGCAAGATTTTGTCACCTTCAATGAGGCTCTCAGCCGAAATCACAAAAGTCCTCTCCCTCAGGGAGGACAGTGGATCCCCTGAGCACCAGATTTAACAGCACTTTCCAGGTCCCTTCCAGAGGCCCGGGTCCCTCTCTCCTCTTCCTCCTCCCACCCCCAGCTGGGATTCGAGGGTGACTGCTCCCACCTTCCCCCCTCCCGATTGGATTGGGCTCTCCACCCTCCACGCCCAGAAGGGAAAGCTCCTGAGACCTCCCTGCGATACTCGCTACTCCCCCCTCCCACCCCCCCGCCGCCCATGGGGACCTGGTACTGGTCTCGACACCAGGACCCCAGGGAGCCTTCACCATCCTGAAGACGTCCCAAGAAAGGTCAGCTGTACCCCTCGGGAGCTCTTCCGGAACTGACCTGGCTTAGGGAGTCAGGCCCTGGATCGCAGCAACTTCTCTTGCGGGCATCCCTCATGGAGGGACCCCAGGCGGGAGGCCACCCCAGGGCCACCCCTCTCCACCACTCACCCCCTGCCCGAGCTGAGAAAAGGGACCTGTGGAGATAGGACCTCCGGGCCAGGCGCCCATCTTGGCCTCCGGAATTGGGGTGCCTCCTAGTGAGGGCGACCCCCGCTGGGTCCAGGATCGGAGAGGCCACCGCAAAGAGCTCTGGAAGTGTCCTTGGAACGTACAAGGCCGAGGGAGGGGTCCTCAGCAGAGGGAGACACACCTGCAGCTCCAGCCTCCGCCTCCGGGAAAACTTGTGGGACAAGTGAGCGCCCCTTTCTGGCCCCCCAGCCCTGCGACGCACCCAGCGCCCTTATAGGTGGCGGAAAGGAGACAGACTCCAAAGGCTTGTGTCTGTGGAGTGTCTTTTTTGTTGTATCCGTTTCCAGTGACGCTTCTCACAGGGCACTGCGGTCTCGAGGCTGCGGAGGGGCCGGAGAGGCTGGGGGGCGGAGGATGCAGAGGGGGTCCGCGCTCGCGGTGGTCCCCAGCCCCTCGCCTCATCGCCCGTCTGCTGGGTGCATGGCCGCGCCCGGCTGGGGGTCCCAAGGTCGGGGTCGAGTCCCGTAGGAGGTGTCAGTCCCTGGGCTCTGACCCCAGACTCCCCGCTGTCCCGGGGTCCCCTCAAGGCAGGGGTGGAGAGACTAGGGCGCAGACGACAGCAGAGAGAGGCGCTGGAGTCTGCCCCTGGCGAGGCCGGTCCTGGACTGCGCCTACGCCTGCAAGGACCTCGAAATACCTACGCGTTTCTGGAAACCCGGAGGGAGGAAAACACAAAAGTAACAATGACAAACTACTCCAAACCCCGTCTGACTGGCGTTCTCTCCTCTCCATTTCTGCTCTGGGCTGACACTCCCCGGAGTCTGTCAACTTTGCTAAGGAGACCCGGGCGGGGCCGTCGCGGAACCGGGGCGGCGGCGCCCACCCCAGCGCGTGTCCTCGCTGGGACATCCCCATCCCCGGCCCACCCCAGCCACGGCCCCCAGCTGCTTCCGACCCCAGCCTGCGGCTCCCGCACCAACGTGCGGACTCTTGTCCTCGCACCCAGGCACGAGGGCTGGAGTGAGTCCCCGGGGGCTGCGGGTGGGAGCCGAACCTCCTGGGATCAAAGCCCCAGGGAACTGAGAAGGAGGGGTGAGCAGACTTGGGAGTCACCGCCCGCTGCTGTGTCCCGGGGCTCGGGAGTGATTGGGCTCCGGCCCCCCGAGAAGGCAGAGGTGGGCAGCGCCCGAGGGCCGGCGAGTCAGCTTTGGGTAAGTGCCCCGAAGAAAGTCTGATGGGAGTGCTGTCCCGCCCTGATTCGAGCAGAACCCCGCTTTCCCTCGCGATCTGCGCCCCGCACCTCGAAATGCAGAAGCCCGCGCCTGATTCTGGGGTGCCACAGTTGACACGCAAGCATCCTTCGCCTTCATCGGGCTTGGAAAATTCCAGAAGCAGGCTGTTGATTCGTTCGTCCCTCACTCCCCGGACGCTGCAGGACTGCGGTGCCGAGAACGCACGGCTTCCACTAACAGGATCCTTAATTCCACCGGAGAAAATAGAGGCTGCAGCGGTCATTTTATAAGGACTTTTCTCCTCCTCCGGGTTATTCAGTCTCCCGCCCCTGTCCCGTGTCTCTTCCTCCTGCCCTTGGAGAGGAAAGCATTATTTGAACCCATAAGTGAACATACAGGAGTTTCTTTTACTCTTTCTCCACTTCAGCAATGACCATTTTCTGAACTCTTCGGTCATGCCAGGAGCTGTGAGGCGCCGCAGGGGGGAAAAAGAAAAAAGAAAAGAAAAGAAAAAAAAAAAGATAGTAAAACAGCCAGAGAAGTAAGGTATTCAAATGCATAAGAAACGGCCCCCGTTCTCTGGGCCCTTCAAAACCCAGCGGGAAAACACGGTCACTGAAGTCCCGTGGTAAAAACGCCACTGGCCGCCCAAAAAACACAAGTGCTGCAAGCACGTTTTTTAGATGCTTAGAAAACTCCCTGCCCGTTCCCTCTACGAGAGAGGACAGGAGCAGATGCTTTTGATTAATGTGGAAATAAAAAGACGCAATGGTGGCAGTACTTAGTTTGGTCGCAGTTGTTTCGAGATTTATTGACACAGAGATAAACTTCAGTCTGGGGCATCTCCCGTAATTCATGTCCCCATTAGTTAGTAGCAAATGAGCAAATCGTTTTTCTTTTAACTGGATTTTTAAAGAAAAAAAAAAAAAGGAGGGGAGGTTGGGGTTTTTTTGTTTTTTTGTTTTTTTAAAATAATGGAATTGAAGTCATTATCCCCCTTGTCGCCATAATTCCCCCAGCTACAGAAACTTGCCTCTGGACTCCAGAGTTCACCAGGCTGTGTTCTAAACATAAAACAATCCTGTAATTTCCTTCAAGAACAAAAGTTTTCAAAGAAATGACCTGCACGATATCCCCCTCAATAAAGCAGAAGTGACTTAATGGTCTGTTAATTACTCCATCCCTGCAGGGAGAGGGAAGTTTCCGAATGGATCCCTACAAACCCTCTGTTGGCTGAAGCTGTGGTCTGTCCCCATATGTACAGCTGGGGCCGGGCCATTGAAAACCCAGACAAAACAAAATCCCTGATAAATAATCCCACCTAGAACACAAAGATCCAGCATGCAATTGTTGGATCTGCGCTGGTTCCTCAGAGAAGACCCGAGGGAGCTCCTTTGGATTTTCTGGTAATCTTTGAAGCTTGAGGCCTGGGATTCTTCCACAAAAGTTTAAAAAAGAGTTTGTTTGACTTCTCTGTCCCCTTATCCCTCTGAGTTAAATTTCTTTCTCTGTAGTCTGAGACTTTGACTATAATTTCTTGATCCAGTCTTCTTTTGTACTAATTACAGTTTGTTGCATCATTTGATACATTTTTAGTTTGATTGCAACATTTAATACATTTTTGTTTTCCAACTGATTCCAACTGTTAATCATTTGACTCTGAGAAGACAGATTTTGTGTGTCATAGCAAGAAAGGGCAATGTAGAAAATCAAAAGATAGGAGGCAGTTTGAGGTTGTTAGCAATTGTGTGATATAATTAAATATATTTATCAAATGTAAAAGTTAACCAGCTTTGTTGGGGCTCAAGTAATACTGAGCAATCATCCAGTTAACTTGGCATCAGAGACAGTTAATTGGAAAAATTCAATTTTCGAAGCACCTCTTTAAGAAAAAAAAAAAACATAAGCATGTTCTACATAATTGAGAAAATACTAGTTTCAAGTTGGTATACATTTGGCCGTTGTGGGCCCATTTAAATCAAACATTGCAGAAAGGTGCAATCTGTCTGGCATCTATAGAGATGGTATTATAAAAGTGATCAAGATGTGGATACGAACTGTTTGGAATTTAGTTACTTGCCTGAACTAGGCAATCACAGGAGAAGTTTGTCATCACAAGATTTGCCACACCCACCATCACATCTTAAGGAAGTGACCCTGAAGGGTCAGGTAGTGATTAAAGTCAACCTTTGCCATCCTTGCCACAAGTGACTGGACCAGATAGTGATGTATGAGCTCATGGATACAAGGCTGGACATGAGGGAGGCCAGCTCAAAGGTGATGACATTAAATTATGCCCATCATTGTGCTTCATCTAGAATGATGACAAACACTTTTCTCTCACTGGGAAAATATAAAAGTCTGGTGAATCAAGAAAAGAACCATTATTTAAATTTGGCTTGACCCCAATCAGTGCTGGACTTCGATGCTGCTTCTCTGTATGGCTAAGTGTTTATCCCAGTCGTATGAGAAATGAGATCCAGATGAAGGGCACACATTGTAACCCGTATGGCCCCAAATAGTGTTGTCCTTTTTTTGGAGTTGGAGTCTCACTCTGTCACCCAGGCTGGAGTGTAGTGGCACACTCACGGCCACCCCAGCATCGACCTGCTGGGTTCTGGCAATCCTTCCACCTCAACCTTCCAAGTAGCTGGAACTATAGGTGCGCGCTACCATGCCTGGCTAATTTTTTTTTTTTTGAGTCGGAGTCTCACTCTGTCACCCAGACTGGAGTACAGTGGCCGCTCCCGGCCACCACAGCCTCGACCTGCTGGGCTCCAGTGATCCTTCCGCCTCAGTCTTCTAAGTAGCTGGAACTACAGGCGTGCGCTACCACGCCCAGCTGATTTTTTGATTTATTGTAGAGATGAGGTCTTGCTGCCCAGGCGGGTCTAGAACCCGCGGGCTCAGGCAATCCACTCACCTCAGCCTCCCAAAGGCGCGGGATTACAGGCTGAGCCACCGAGCCAGTTTAATTTTTGATTTATTGTAGAGACAAATTTTTGATTTATTGTAGAGACAAAGTCTCACCAAACTGTCCGGGCTGATCTTGAACCCGCAGGCTCAGGCAGTCCATTCACCTCAGCCACCCAAAGTGCTAGAATTACAGGCTGAACCACAGAGCCCGTGTTGTCCTTTTCAATGTTACAGGCCACCTTTGCATGTCTGCACAATGCGACTTTCCCACAGTGCCATATAGAGACAAACATGAAAAATTAGAAGACATTTTCTCTTGATAATTTGTCCATGGGGAAATAGAAGCAGAAGAGGCGATTTGTTTCCCATTTTTACTAAATTATATTATTGATTAGACTCCAAGACTGAACAAAGGACAGTTTTAGAAATTATGCTGTCTGATCTTGCAGAGATGGGTTAGTTTCTCCTTTGCAGAGATGAATGTGCCCAGGTAACAATGTCCCTTCCCAAAGGGCATTTTGATATGAAAATTTTTTCATTTTTTTACCCTTAGATACTTGGTTCTCTAGCATCATCTTCATCCTGTGGAATGTTTGCCATCCTGTGGAATGTTTGCCATATATATATGGTTGTTGTTGTTGGAGTGTCACTCTGTCACCCAGGCTGGAGTGGGGTGGCACACTCCTGACCACTGCAGCCTCAACCTGCTGGGCTCAGGCAATCCTTCCACCTACCAAGTAGCTGGAACTATAGACATGCAGCACCAAGCCTGGCTAATTTATTTTTTTTTACTTATTTTGGAGACGAGTTCTCGCCAAGTTGCCCAGACTGGTCTCAAACCCCTGAACTCAGGCAATCCTCTCGCCTTGGCCTCCCAAAGTGCTGGTATTACAGGCTTGAGCCACCATGCCCGATCTTTTTCCAGTCTTTTTTTTTTTTTTTTTTTTTTTTTTTTGAGTAGGGGGAGTCTCACTCTGTTGCCCAGGCTGGAGTGTAGTGGCACACTCACAGCCACAGCAGCTTCAACCTGCTGGGCTCAGGCAATACTTCCACTTCAGCCTTCCAAGTAGCTGGAATTATAGGGACGTGTCATCATGCCTGGCTACTTTTTTATATATTGTAGAGATGAGGTCTTGCCAAGTTGTCCAGGCTGGTCTTGAACCGTGGGCTCAGGCAATCCTCTCAACTTGGCCTCCCAAAGTGCTGGGATTATAACTGGAGCCACTGTGCCTGGCTGACAAATTTTTAAGTAGAAAAATATTAAGAAATGTGTATTATATTTTTCACAGTAAATACTAGATCTCCATACAAGGAATTTATATTTAAAATGGAGAAACCTAATACTTTTTTGAAACAACAATTTTATTTAAACCTCAACCAAATGCTAATTTGTTCTTGAAGCAACTGATGCTGACAGTGCTGGAATGTCCAGAGGAGGGAGAACAAGTTAGGTAGGACAGTGCTACTTTTCTTTTTGAGTTGGAGTCTCACTCCAACACCCTCAGCCTGCTGGGCTCAGGCAATCCTTCTGCCTCAGGCTTCCAAGCTGCTGGAACTATAGGCATGCGCTACCATGCCTGACTAATTTTTTAAATATGTATTGTAGAGATGAGGTCTCACCAAGTTGCCCAGGCTGATCTTGGACCCCTGGGTTCAGGCAGTCCTCTAGCCTCAGCCTCCCAAAGTGCTGGGATTACAGCCTTGAGCCACCATGCCCAGCTGCTACTTTTCTTAATTATGGTTCCCATAAACTCTCACTATGTAGAACCTACACCTCATCTAAGGGAACAGTGAGGGGTGATATGCTTTTTTGATAATTATTTGCTTGACCATTGTAGATTCTTTTTTTTCTAATCAACTTCCTTTGAAATTTTATATAAAGGTTATCGATCTAAAATATATACCATGATGGTATAGTTGGATGTTCTAGAGTTTGTTGATACTAGAGTTAGTTCAATAAAGCATACCACATTTTTCTGTGCTTTAGGCTTGAAAGAAAGAGATCAGAAATGAGCAATGGGAAAGCAGAATCAGCAAAGTAGGACTGAAATGGGTTTATTAAACAGGGCTGTTAAGGCAAGAAACATGGTAGCCACTTATCAAAAATGGAAAACATTTCTGGTGGTAACATGGTATCAAGAGTTACTCCTTGGCTGAGTGTAGTGGTGCACACTTGCAGTTCCAGCTATTCAGGAGGCTGAGGTGGGAAGATCGCTTGAGCCCAGGAGTTCAAGGCTACAGTGAGCTAAGATCATGCCAAGCATTCTAGCCTGGGCAACAGAGCCAGACCCCCATTTCTAAAAAAATTTTTAAGTTACTTTTATTAGTTTGTTCCTCACTACATAAACTTAAAGTCGCTAAGACATTACTTACAATAGAACCATATTTGCTAAATTCCAGAAAGCAAGATTTGTGGGTAATTTTCTCTTTCTCCTTGGTCTTCCTTCTCAGTTTTCCTTTCTTCTTCTATTCATCTATCTCACTTCTGAAGTATCTCCGCATCGTTTTCTGTCTTCTCTGCCTCTCTGTTTCCAGTCTTTATTCTGATTCCTAGAGATCACACGCCTGCATTTTCTCATGTCCACTGATCATTCCGTTGCTATAGGGGAGGACAGGGTTTACCTTCTCACCCTCTCACGATATCCCTGCACACATAATCTGCCTGCTCTTGCAGTTTCTGTTTCTAGGAAGCTCCTAACTTTCTTTTCATATCTTCAGTCCCAGCCTGCATTGTTACAGAAAAAAAAGAGAGTGAGAGAGCTATACAGAGTGTGTCAGAACCAAGGGTATTCAGAAGTACTTTAACTTTTTTTTTTTTTGAGTTGGAGTCTAACTCTGTTGCCCAGGCTGAAGTGCAGTGGCATGCTCACGGCCACTGCAACCTTGACCCACTGGGCTCAGGCGATCCTTCTGCTTCAGCCTTCCATGTAGCTAGAACTACAGGTGCACGCCACCATGTCCAGCTAATTATTTTTATTTATTGTAGAGACAACTTCTCACCAAGTTGCCCAGGCTGATCTCGAACCCCTGGGCTCAAGTAATCCTCAAGTCTCGGCCTCCCAAAGTGCTGAGATTACAGGCTTGAGCCACCACTCCCAGCTGTGTTTTAACTTTCAAAAGCAACATTGCCATGAGAGTGCCTCCTTAGGTGATAGGGTAGTTGTGGTAGATGCCATCTATGCTTTATTAGCTTGTGCCTACTTAATGAAAGCATTTGTGTGAATAATGATAGCAAACGTAAAGTGCCTAATATGTGTCAGTCATGGTTTCAAACACTCGATACATATTAACTCATTAATTCTTCCTGCAAGCCTGTGAAGGTGGTACTATTCCCATTTTTGCAGATGAAGAAACTGAGGCACAGAAAGTTAAATAACTTTCCCAGGGTCAAATAGCTGGTATTGATGTTAGGTGGGGTATGGTGCAAAACTGGTGGATTCTTTGGCTCAACCCTAAAATGAGCTTTAGTGTGGCCAACAATGTTTTAAAACAAAGTTTATTAGAGGAAAAAAAGGGAAAGATAGACATGCCAGGGCTGGCATGGATGAAAGAAAACTTCGCTTTTTGCTTTTTACAATAGGCTTGATATAACTTCATAGCGATTAATATGTTAAGGAGGGTGAAGCTCCAGAGAAACTGACATCCTTCTGCCTCTGATAGGTGAAGTGGTGGTCTTATTATCATTTCTATGGCCTTTTGATTCTCAGTCTGAGAACTACCTTGCTGGAGTTTTCCTTTGGCAAGCTGAGGGGTTGGGGTAGACTGGGAGTCCACATTGAACTTGCATTCTAGCCCACAAGGCCGTTCAGCCTGTCAACAGGATATATGGACGCTTTCTAAAACCAGCCTAGAAGAAATGTATCTACCTATGCCCAACCTGTACTAGCTGCCTGCCTCAATTTATGTAGATCAGTGGTTATCAAAATGTGTTGCCCAGGCCAGCAGCATCAACATCATCTGAGAACTGGTTAGAAATAAAAATTCCAAGATTTTACCTTACTTGCAAACTCATAAATTAGACTGCCACAGTTGCTAGATGCTGGCAGAAGACATGAGACTCCTGGTCAGAAACAATAGACTTGCCGGGCGCAGTGGCTCACACCTGTAATCCCAGCACTTCGGGAGGCTGAGACAAGAGGATTGCCTGAGCCTAGGGGTTCGAGGCTAGCCTGGGTAACTTGCTGGCTACTTGGCAGGCTGAGGTGGAAGGATCGCCTGAGCCCAGTGAGTCGATGCTGGGGTGGCTGTGAGCGTGCCACTGCATTCCAGCCTGGGTGACAGAGTGAGACTACGACTCACACACACACACAAAATCCATCCACCTTGGCATGGGTTAATCGTGTTCACCACTTTTGACTTCTGCAGAATACTTCATGTGTGTGTCCATCAAGTTTCATTTATCATTTCCCTAGTGATGGAACTCAGTTTCCTTCTAGTGCCCTGCTATGATAACACTGCAATGAGCATCTTTATATATACACCTCTTTTTGGCTGTGCCCCGACATTTCTCTAAGGTATGTAAACAATACTCTTACTCATTTTTCAAGCAGGTTGCCTGCCTTTTTCTTTGTGTTTATCAAGAGTTTTTTGTATACTTTAGATATTGAAAGTGTTAGATGTAGTAACTGTCTTCTCTCAGTCTAATATCTATTTACTAATTTTCCCAACACTGAATATGTCCTTACCCTATTCATTTGTGGTGGCAGTTTTTTTTTTTTTTTTTTTTTTTGAGTCAGAGTCTCACTCTTGTCACCATGACTGGAGTGCAATGGCACACTTACGGCCACTGCAGCCTTGACTTGCTGGGCTCAGGTAATCCTTCCACCTCAGACTTCCAAGTAGCTGGAACCAGAGGCATACACCACCATGCCTAGCTAATTTTTCTTGATTTATTCTAGAGATAAGGTCATACCATGTTGCCCAGGCTGGTCTCGAACCTGTGGGCTCAGGCAGTCCTCTCAACTCGGCCTCCCAAAGTGCTGGGATTCTAGGCATGAGCCACCATGCCTGAACTTTGGTGGCATTTTAAAATAAATTTTAGATTTAGGGGGTACAAGTGTTATGGTTCGAGTAAACGCTCGGCTGCTAACCCTCTATGTCAATAAATGAGAGGCAGAAAAACTGGTAGAAAGAAGTTTATTTCTGAATTCGAATCCAGGAAGCAGAGCCAGACTCGAGGTCTTTCTAAAATGATTCTACCCACCCTTCAGGCCTCGCAGTCCACTTTTATAGTCCAGAGTTGTCAGTACCTATATGTTAGTCACATTGCCAGCAGAGCATTGTATAGAACTTTAAGTTCTAACTGCATTTTACATTTAGATAGTGACATTTAGAGTAAAGGACTTTATCATGCATTACAAAAGTTATATACATCATAAGACTCACAATTACATTGATGCAAAAGTTATACAAATCACAAGACTTATGATTACATTGATACTATATTGTTCAAACCTATGATAACTAAGAAAGGAAGTAAATAGGGATTACATCTTTGGGCATAATCTGCAAGGAAGTTAAGGATTCCCTGAAGCTACTTACTGAGAGTGCATAGAACACCAGAGGACTCTCAGTAATGTGCTCAGGAATATGCAGGGAGGCTTGGATCCCTTGCCATGCCCTTCTCTAGCGGCTGTGGCAATATGAACGGACATTAGCAGGTCTCTGTATCACAAGTGCATGTTTGTCACATGGGTACATGGTGCACTGGAGGAGGCTGGGCTTCCATGACCCAGTGCCCAGAGAGTGAAACTGTACCCAACAAGTAGCTTCTGAACCTTTGCCGTCCCCTCTCCCCCGGTGTCCCCAGTGCCTATTATTTTCATCTTTATGACATTTAGTTCCCACATATAAGTGAGACCATGTAGTGCTTGGTTTTCTGTTTCTGAATGAGTTCACTTAGGATGATGTTCTCCAGCTCCATCTATGTTGCTACAAAGAACATGATTTTGTTCTTTTTTTGTTTTTTGAGTTGGAGTCTCACTCTGTTGCCCAGGCTAAAGTGCAGTGGCACGCTCACAGCCACTGCAGCCTCAACCTGCTGGGCTCAGGTGATCCTTCTACCTCAGCCTTCCAAGTAGCTGGAACTACAGGCATGTGCCACCATGCCCAGCTAATTTTTGATTTATTGTAGAGATGAGGTCTCGCCAAGTTGCCCAGGTTGGTCTTGAACTCTCAGGCTCAGGGCAATCCTCTTGCCACGGCTTATTTTGTTCTTTTATATGACTGTGCAGTATTCCATTGTGTGTATATACCACATTTTCTTATATTTTCTTTATCTAATGATTGATGGGCACTTAGGTTAGTTCCATGACTTTGCTGTTGTGAATAGTGCTGCAATGAACATATAAGTACAGGTATCTTGTTTGTTTTTTGAGTCTGAGTCTAATTCTGTTGCCTAGGCTGGAGTGCAGTGGCACACTCAAGGCCACCACAGACTCAACCTGCTGGGCTCAGGCGATCCTTTCGCCTCAGCCTTCCAAGTAGCTGGAACTACAGGCACACACTACCATATATGGCTAATTTTTTGATTTATTGTAGAACGAAGTCTTGCTATGTTGCTCAGGCTGGTCTCAAACCCCTGAGCTCAGGCAATCCTCTCACCTCCACCTCTCAATGTGCTGGGATTACAGGCATGAGCCATCACGTCCAGTTTGTTTTTTAACATAATTAAATATTTTCCTTTGAGTGGATACCTAGTAGTGAGATCACTGGATTAAGTGATTGTGCTATTTTCAGTTCTTTGTAAAATTCCCATAGTGTTTTTCACAGAGACTGAGCTAGTTCACAATCCCACCAACAGTGTATGAATGTTCGTTCCTCTTTCTCTGCATCCACATCAATACCTGTTTTTTTTGACTTTTTAATAATAGCCATTCTGACTGGTGTAAGATTAATTTCATTGTGTTTTTAATTAGAATTTCTCTGATGATTACTGAAGTTGAATACTTTTTCATATGTTTGTTGGCCACTTGTGTGTCTTCTTTTGAGAAGTGTCTATTTGTGTCCTTTGCCGACTATTTGATGGGTTTATTTTTTTTCATGTTGAGTTGAGTCCTATGTCTGAGGCATCATTTGCAAAGATTTTTTTTATCACCTTTTCCTTTAGGTGGTGGAGTGTTGGTGGGATTAGAGATATATGTATATGCAGGTCTCTTGGAGTTACTATAATATTCTCATCTTTTCCTTCTGTGTCTTCAACCCTAGACCTAGTGATCATGGACGGGAATTCTCAAGCTGTCTGACTCCAGACTTGAAGCAGTTGAATACTTCATTACTTTGGGCAAATTTCCTAGAAGCAAATTTCCTCCTAATCATAAAGCCCCAGAGTTAGTGGGGTCATCATTCTATTCCACTACATTATGTGTATCATCTCCTTACTGTACGGTACCTTATACAGTTAGTAGTAGGAAATTTCTTCAAGAGGAAATTTTCTGATCACCCTGCAAGAACATTCTACAGATGGATTCAAATCTAAATGGAAGTCTTTAAGCTCAAGTATGTTTTTTCCAAACTTTGAGGCCCTTGCTCATGCCATCACTATTGTGTAGAATGCTTGTTTCCACCCCATGCCTCCCTCTTGCCCAGTCTATTCTTTGTCTTCTCAGCATACTCTCACTTCACTAGGAAGCCTGGGTCAAGGGCAGCTCCCCTTCCTGTGTGCACCCATGGAACAGTATGTTTCCTTTTATAGCACAAGCAACTCAGACTCATTTGCTTGTCTCTCCCCCACTGGAATGTAAACTCCATAGGGCAGAACCAAGATGGTCATGTTCACCCAACCTGGTGTCTGGAGTTATATGATAGATACATAAAGAGCATTTTGAAAATCAATCAATGAGAAATTTACAGAGCAGAGTCCAGCTTTGGATGGGTAGTTGCATGAGATCACCTATGATTCTTCTTCCCAATATGAGATTTCATAGCCATATAATACAAATTCACAAAGTCTGGACACATTTATTTCTATTTAAAAAATCATAGCTAGGTTGGGTGGGGTGGCTCACACCTGTAATCCCAGCACTTTGGAAGGTCAAGGTGAGAGGATTGCCTGAGTCCAGGGGCTCGAGACCAGCCTGGCGACTTGGTGAGAACTCATCTCCAAAGAAAAGAAAAGAAAAAGAAAATGAGCTGGTGAAAAACGAATAAATGAATGTATATCTAAGAGGGAGGAAGAAAACCAAACAGGATGACAGCTTGAAATTTAAAAAATTAGCCAGGCATGGTGGTGCACGCCTGTAGTTCCAGTTACTTGAAAGACTGAAGTGGAAGGATTACTGGAGCCCAGCAGGTTGAGGCCACAGTGGCCATGAGTATGCCACTGCACTCCAGCCTAGGTGGCAGAGTGAGATTTTGACTCAAAAAAAAAAAAAAAAAAAAAAAAAAGCTGAGTCCCCAGATGGAAATAGCTAAGCAAATAGCAGAGTTTGAGTGGGGCAAAGCAAGATATGGTGGTGCAGAGGTTAACAGGAGACAGTCGCCAAGAGATATTGCAATCCATTCACTCATCTTCTCCAACATATATTTAAGTGCCTACTATCATGGTAACTAGGTTACTCACACAGCACTCAACCATGTGCTATACCCTCTTCTGCATCTACTGACTCATTTAATCATTGCACAATCCTATGCATTAAATACTATTATTCCAGTTTTAAGGATGAGAAAACCAAGGCCCAGAGAGGTTAGGTAACTTTCCCAAGTCCCAATTATCAAGTGAGGAGGTTAAGATTCATACTCTGATAGTCCATCTCCACTTCCCATGCTCTTAAACTATTTCAGTAAACTATTAGTACTTCTGGTATTAATGTGATGAGTGATACAGGTAAGGTTTCCTGTTCTCATTCCAGGGAGGAGATAGAAAATGAGCTGGTGAGCGGCCAGGCATGGTGGCTCAAGCCTGTAATCCCAGAACTTTGGGAGGCAGAAACGAGAGGATTGCCTGAGCCCAGGGGTTCGAGACCAGCCTGGGCAACTTGGTGAGACCTTGTCTCTACAATCAATAAATTTAAAAAATTAGCCAAGTGTGGTAGCATGCCCCTGTAGTTTTAGCTACTTGGAAGACTGAGGCAGAAGGATCTCCTGAGCCAAGTAGGTTGAGGCTGTAGTGGCCATGAGCTTGCCACTACGCTCCAGCCTGGGTGACAAAGTGAGACTCCAACTCAAAAAAAAAAAAAAGAAAATGAGCTAGTGAAAAACGAAAAACTGAATGTATATCTAAGAGGGAGGAAGAAAACCAAACAGCATGACAGCTTGAATTTGAATAGGTTAATTAAATTTAGTGGTGGAAGTCAGGGAGGGCTCTACCAAGGGGTGATCCATGAGCTATGATCTGAGGGACAAACAGAGGCTGGAGAAATCCAGGCGGTATATATATACCGCCTGGATTAGATACTGGTGATGTGTGATGGTTAATTTCATGTGTCAACTTGGCTTCACTGTGGTACCCAGTTGTTTGGTCAAACACATCTAAATGTTGCTGTGAAAGCATTCTGTAGACATGATTAATATTTACAATCAACTTACTTTATGTAAAAGAGATTATTACTCTTCACAAAATGAGTGGTTCCCATACAATCAGTTGAAGGCCTTGAGAGCAAAATCCGATAGTTCCTAGAGAAAAAGGAATGTGACCTCAAGGCTTTAACATAGACATCTGCCTGAGTTCTCAGCATGCTGGCCTGTCCTGCAGATTTCAGCTCCCACCATCATAGGAGACAATTACTCTAATTAAATGCCTATCTCTCCTTCTCTCTTTCTATATATTCTATTGGTTTAGTTTTTCTCAAGAACCCTGAATAATACAGGATGATCCATAAAGAGAGACAGTCCCTGACCTTAAAAAGCTTCATTATTTATAGAGAGAAAGATGTTCAAACAACTGATTACATAATTCAGAACTTGATTTCAAGGGCAGAGACTGTCTCTTTATTCTTCTTCCTTGCATTTCCTTAAGTGATGGGATCTGAGCCCTGAACAATAGAGACACAGGAAAAAGATCTACTGGCTGAGGGAATGATATTTGGAGCTAGGAGAATAAGGTTTCAGTGCTAATTCTGCCCCGGCAAAGTTCTGTGACCTGGGTTGACACATTTGACTCTTCTGAGCCCGATTCCTTCTCTGTGCAGCAAGGGCATTGGTGTAGATGTTATTAAGGTTCCTTTATTTTTTTGAGTTGGAGTCTCACTCTGTCACCCAAGCTAGAGTGCAGTGGCATGCTTATGGCCACCCCAGCCTCCACCTACTGGGCTCAGGTGATCATGCCTCAGCCTTCCAAGTAGCTGGAACTACAGGCATATGCCACCACGCCCAGTTAATTTTTTTTTTTTTTTTTT
>NW_007245792.1:266896-268681 GCF_000164805.1 Carlito syrichta | reverse complement strand
CTCTACAATAAATCAAAAAATTAGCCGGGCATGGTGGCACGTACCTGTAGTTCCAGCTACTTGGAAGGCTGAGGTGGAAGGATCACCTGAGCCCAGCAGGTATCAAGGCTGCCGTAACTGTGAGCGTGCCACTCCAACCAAAAAAACCCCAAAAAACTCTTTAGTAAAAGCTCTGACCACTCTTGAGATAGAAAAGGATTAGAAGGAAAAAAGTTGCTTCTAAGTGCCTGGCTTACATCTCTTTAGTTTCACCCTAAATTCAATTCTTATGAGAATAGCAAGCTGGGCATGGTGGCTCACACCTATAATCCCAGCACTTTTGAGAGACTGAGGCTAGAGGATTGCCTGAGTCCAGGGATTTGAGACCAGGATGGGCAACTTGGCGAGACCTTGTCTCTACAATAAATCAAATAATTAGCCGGACATGGTGGCACGTGCCTGTAGTTCCAGCTACTTGGAAGGCTGAGGAGGAAGGATCACCTGAGAGCAGCAGGTGGAGGCCGCAGAGGCTGTGAGCGTGCTACTGAACTCCAGCTTGGGTGACAGTGAGATTCCAACTCAAAAAGGAAAAAGAAAATAGCAAAGCAACCCATGTAGACTATTTTATACCTTTAAGTTTATAGAAGTTCAAATAGAATGTTTAAATTAGAACTTTTTTATCTCTAAAATAAAAACTAGAAGAAAAATTAGAATTTTTAAATTATAAAATGAAATTTGCCATTTCTCTATATTTGCATATTTAGTCTTTCTCAGGGTTTCACTGTTGTAAATATGCTTGAATAAACAATTGTGTGTATACAGTTTTTTAAAAAATAGCTGATGCTGTTTTCTTATCCAGCTGCTTAAAATTGTACTGTATCTATAGCAAAGAGGAACGTTTTTCTATTAAATAATGAGAATTTTGTAGATCTACTATGCGTTAAAGTCTGTCCTCCATTCTGAAGATGCCACAGTAAACAACATTGACAAAGTCCCTGGGTCTACAGAAGTCACGCTCTGGTGTTATAACTACTGAAATATTGCATTTCAGTATGCAATTATTGATTCAGTATGGGAATTATTGATTTATGTTTTCTACTGAATTATCTGTTGGAAGTCTTGTATTTTACTAATTAATTTATGAGTTGTCCATGTAAAGAGTGGCAAATTTTTAAAATATCTTTTCCTTTTTTTTTTTTTCTTTTTTGAGCCAAAGTCTCACTCTGTCGCCCAGGTTGGAGTGCAGTGACATGCTCACAGCCACCACAGCCTCGAACTGCTGGGCTCAGCAATGCTTCCACCTCAGCCTTCCAAGTAGCTGGAACCACAGGCATGCGCCACCACCCAGCTAATTTTTTGATTTATTGTAGAGGCAAGGTCTCGCCATGTTGGCCAGACTGATCTCCAACCTGTGGGCTCAGGCAATCCTATCACCTCAGCCTCCCAAAGTGCTGGGATTACAGGTGTGAGCTACTGCACCAGCTTTACAAATATCTCTTCTAGTTTATCTTTTTAATTTTGGTTATTTTCAGCCGGGCTCGGTGGCTCAGCCTCTAATCCCGTGCCTTTGGGAGGCTGAGGTGAGTGGATTGCCTGATCCTGCGGGTTCGAGACCCACCTGGGCAACTTGGCGAGACCTCATCTTCACAATAAATCAAAAATGAGCCAGGTGTGGTACTGCGTGCCTATAGTTCCAGCTACTCGGAAAGCTGAGGCGGAAGGATCACTTGAGCCCAGCAGGTTGAGGCTGCGGTGGTCGGGAGTGGCCACTGCACTCCAGTCTGGGTGACAGAGTGAGACTCCAAC
>NW_007245792.1:265859-266466 GCF_000164805.1 Carlito syrichta | reverse complement strand
AGGAGATGAGGTCTTGTCAAGTTGCCCAGGCAGGTCTCGAACCCACAGGCTCAGGCAATCCACTCACCTCAACCTCCCAAAGCACTGGGATTACAGGCTGAACCACCAAGCCTGGCCACTTTCATGCTTTTAACAAGGCCTCCAGTACCTAGACAATTGATATTCATTGTTCTTTTATTTTAGTAATTATGTAATGTGACTTCATTATAAATTGTACTAGCCAAAGGTCAAACTTAAATTTTTAAAAAAATCATCATATTTCTTCCTTAAAACACTCTTCAGGTAACTATAATAATTGTTCCCATTTTATGAATGAGCAATATTTTTAAATGTTGCTTAGACAAGCAAATACCTTGCCCAAATTCAAACAGAGTCTACTCAAATTCAAGCTACAGTTCCACCTGGGAATTATACACAAGCATGGTACAGGGTGAGAACCAAAATTGATTTTTTTTCCCTACATAACTAACTGTTTTCTCCAGTATGATTTATTGATTCACCCTTTCCTTTCCTATTGACTGAGGATGTCTCTCTAACATATTAAACATTTATATGTATGGGAATTTTCTTGTACACAGTAAGGGCTTTTTTTTTTTTTTTTTTTTTT
>NW_007245792.1:252966-265532 GCF_000164805.1 Carlito syrichta | reverse complement strand
CCCATGCCCGGCTGATTTTTTTATTTATTGTAGAGATGAGGTCTCGCTGCTCAGGCGGGTCTTGAACCTGCGGGCTCAGGCAATCCACTCACCTCAGCCTCCCAAAGGCGCGGGATTACAGGCTGAGCCACTGAGCCCGGCTGGGGTTTTTACATGTAATAAACACTTTGTGTTTCCTCTGTTTTGTTTTGTTTTGGGGTGTGGACAATAAGAATCATGTTTCAAAAGATATTTTTAAAAATATCAATTTCCTACTTTGTCTTTTTTTTAACCTCCTCTTTTAGAGATGCCTAAAGAAACTTTTTAAAGGTACAATACCTGCATTCAGACTTAACTTTTTAGTAATAAAAAAAATAATTATTTTAGGTTAATTTTATTGATTACTTCCTTCAGAGGTGGTTTTTGAACTAAAAAGATACTGTTGGGCTCTTTGACCTTCTGATTTTTGACCCAATTTAGAAATATCTGGAAAGCTAGGTGTTTGGCGGAAAGCATTTTGCCAAGGTTTGCAAGTGGAGTTAAGGCTCACTCTAATTTCTGCTCTTTCCAAAGAAGGTTTGGTGAACTTGAGGCAGCTTTATGCAGATGAATAGCGTAAATGACCCAATTGTGTCCCTGGTTCAAGCCCCACCTTTTTTTTAGCCCCATTAATCTTCAGTCAAAACAAAATGACTGCCATAGAAGAGAAGGAGAAGACAGTTTGTGACAGACTTGAAAAGGGGCAGCTGAGAATGTATTTCCCTTCAAATAAATATGAGGGGCTTCTGAAACATAGGAGGAAGTAATTTGGCCACCAAAAAGAACTTCTGTAATATCTTAGTTTTTTTTTCAGTATGAGAGTTTGGAAAAGGAAAACTGTATGTATGTCTATCGTCTTTTGCTGGCAAGGTTGCCCTTTCTGGAAGTTAGAAGATTTCCTTTTTTTTTTTTTTTGAGTTAGAGTCTCACTCTGTCGCCCAGACTGGAGTGCAGTGGCCCCTCCCGGCCACCGCAGCCTCGACCTGCTGGGCTCCGGCGATCCTGCCGCCTCAGCCTTTCAAGTAACTGGAACTACAGGCGCGCGCTACCACGCCCGCCTGATAGTTAGAAGACTTTCAAATTTTTAGGTATAACTGGTTGACCACTGGCCGACCACCTTTTCTGTGGGTGTTGCAGTGGCCTGTCACACCACTGGTGTGCATTGGACTTTGGCCCTAATTCCATACAAATCTACATCCAAATAATTTAACAGTTGACCTGATTAAAAACAAAACAAAACAAACATGTCTCTTAAATCTCTCACTGAAAAAGGTTGCTTGTTACAGAAATCTAAGGACTTAAAGACATTAAATCTCACTTTGTTTTCAAAGTGCTTTACATATATCACCACCAACTGGCTTGTAAATTTTAGTCAATTCTCAAACCAATCTTTTAAAGGAGCTGAAAAATGTCCCTGTGCCCTCAAAGGACACACCTGTTATCTGAAACAGTTTTTAACCAGCTTGTTAAGCAGCTTTGACAGATCAAAGACCCCAGACAATGGGCACAAACTTTAACAATAGTGTAGCCTTGAGCAAAAGGTCCTGTCAAAGCCAGGCTTGTGCCCCTGGCATTATGGCCGGCAATTGAAAATAAATTTTACTTGAATAAGTACCTCAGCCTGATCAGAGGCGCTGCCGCTGCTGAAACAAAAGCAGTTGGGGATAAGTTATTGACTCCGCTGACAGCCTGAATGAACTTCATTATGCCAGCCCACTCTTGGTAAATGTGTCAGGTTTTAAACTGAATTAGGTGGCAGGTGCATGGACCATTTCCCTGCTCCCCTTGAGACAGCAGCCAGCCAGTCATCACCTGATTCTACAGACAAATGTTTAGATTTGTTTTTCATATTGCACGGCCATAAGTGAAAGCACATTTAAATCTTTTTTCCTTATCCCCCATCACTGATGTGTTATGTTCCCATGAGCAGGCCATGCCCACGCTTTGGTATAATGGGATTCATAAAGGCCTGAGCTGCCACCTCCGCCCCCCCGCCCCGAGGCACAGATTTCAGGGATGATCTGAAGTCTTCACTCGAGGTTATTGGATTTCAGCTTCAGAACAGCAGTTCTTTTCTCTTCCAGGAGATTAGAATGCAAGGACACACATCCACCGTCTCTTCCATTCTAAGACTTTAGAAAAGACACGGGCATGGACATTCCGGTAGGTTTTAACCAGAATGATGAAGTCATGAACTGGCTTTCCAGTTGGTAGCTAGTTGGTACCTAGATATTTAATCTGTATCAGGAATCAGATGTTTTAATCCATATTAAGTGTTTCCACCTAGCAAATCTTGTAATTCCTGCCAAGCATCCTTAGTTCAAGCAGAGAGTCAATAATGATGGCATTTTTCTGCTGTGAAACTATGCATATGTCTGTCTGTCTGTCTATCTATCTATCTATCTATCTATCTAATTTGCTTGTGTTGTTGGCTTTAAAACCTGTGTTTTACAATCTTTCCTGGGCCTATAAGGATAAATGCAAGATCAGCTAAACTTCAGATAAGTTGATGCCAGCTCTCATTACTTAAACATGAGACAGGACTATTAAGACTCCTAAAAGTGAAAGCCCAGGCTTCTGCCCAGAGAGGGAGAGGGTTGGCATACACCTTTGGCTGTGTGCCTTATTAAAGTTAATGAGCAAGAAGATTTCTTTTCCTAAGTATCTTTAAGACCTGAAGCCTTTCCTCCTAGTAAAGTGTTTCTATTATTCATGATAAACAACAGTACTTTCTTGACATTCATCTTGAATTGTAAAGCAGAGCTCTTTCCAGAAATTGTCAGCTCCACGCCTCATAGGAAAATAAGATTTTTAAACCTCATATTAAAACATCAAAGACATGTCAATCCAGTCTTTGTCATTCTTTTGATAATGTTTAAGCACAATTTGGCTCAAATCTCCAAAGAAACTTGATTCTGTTCTAGGCTGTTTTTACTTCACAATGTTATTTTGCTGGATACGGTGATTTAATTTTGGATTTTCTGTGAAGATGGATTTGGATCTTTTCACTTCCAGAAAAACATCAACATTCTAAAATGTATATACGTACAAATCTGCATGATATATACTATCCAGGAGTACGACATTGATTTTCCCTCAGGGCTACCTAAATACTGTCTTGAGTTAACACAGGAAAGGGCTCTATAATTCCTGTCGGTCGCTGGAGCCGTTCCTTCCCACAACCACAGCAGATGGTGTTTCATAGTTGGTCACAAATGGCTGTCAGCGAGTGTTTGTCCGCCTGCCAGTAACCTGTGGTTCAGGGACTCCCTCCGAGAGTGTACCAGCTCTGACTCTGCTGATAACAGCATCTGAGAAAATGATCCGTCCTTTCTTGTCAGGCACAAAATTAGCCATCTCACTTTCAAACTGTTGACAAGGGGGATATGAAAGAAATAAAGACTGTGCCAGCCCAGCTGATGTTTCCTCAGCTCTAGTTCCAGGGGCCTCATGCAGACGAATCCGTAATCGGACTTTGTGACAATGGGGTTGACACCAAATGGACGGCCTTGGAACGACTCAGTCCTGGTACCAGCATTTCCTGCAGGGGCTTGCTCGAACTCCCCATTGGATTCATTTTGATCTTTGGAGCAACAGTTATTTTCCCACCGCAGAGCCTCAGTCAGCCTTCATACCCAATGACCTTTTGCAGCATTGTCTCGGATGACAGGGAGGAAGGGCTGAGTGTGGCAGTGGTTCCAAGCATCATCCTCCCTGCTTTTGGCACCACCCCCAGCTGGAAGGCAGGGAGCCAGCTCTAATGCCTTTATGGATGCAGACAGCCCTAAGCACATGAGGCAGCTACTAATGAACCAAAGAGGGAGAGGATGAAAGAAGAGGAAAGAGCAAGAATGAGAGAGAAAAGAGTGGGTGAAACAAGACGGGTCATAGCTGGGAATTTGGAAGAAACTGTCTGCTGAGCACCTTTTTCTTTCTTTCTTTTCTCTCTCTCTCTTTCTTTTTTTAGTAGGAGTCTCACTTTGTGCCCAGGCTGGAGTGCAGTGGCACACTCATGGCCACAGTAACCCTTGACCAGCTAGACTCAGGCGATCCTTCCACCTTAGCCTTCCAAGTAGCTGGAACTACAGGCAAGTGCTACCATGCCCGGCTACTTTTTTGATTTATTGTAGAGATGAGGTCTCGCCAAGTTGCCCGGGCTGGTCTGGAACCCGTGGGCTTAGGCAGTCCTCTCACCTTGGCCTCCCAAAGTGCTGGGATTATAGGCGTGAGCCACCACGCCCGGCCTGCTGAGAACCTATTATGGGCCAGGCATCAAATGTGTAATTCTTGTAGAAATTTCATAAGCTAGGTATCTGCAACCCTCTTTTACAGATGAGGAAAACGGCTCTGAAAAATTAAGTGAGGTCTTCAGGGGTCACAGATTAGAAAGTGGTGCAACCAGGATTCCAACTCTGGCCAATACATGCAAGAGTGCAGAGCTAGACTCTCAAGCTAGGGTCCTGACTTAAAGCCTGGCTTCACTTTCTACTGCTGTGTAAACTCACGCACATCACTTAACCTCTCAATGCCCCAGTTTCCTTATTTGTAAGATGGATCTGTTAGTAATACCTATCTCAGCCAGGTATAGTAGCTCATACCAGTAATCCCAGCACTTTGGGAGGCCAAGGTGAGAAGATTGCTTGAGCCAAAGAGTTCAAGACTAGCCTAGAAAAAACATAACAAGGCCCCATCTACACACACACACACACAAAAAGCCAGATATGGTGGCACACACCTGTAGTCTCAGCTACTTGGGAGACTGAGGAGGGAGCATCACCTGAGCCCAAGAATTTGAGGCTATGGTAAGTCATAATCATGCCACTGCATTCCAGCCTGAGTGACAGAGTAAGACTTTGACTCAAACCTATCTCACAGAGCCATTGTGGAGGATGAAATATATTTTAATATATAAGTACTTTGAAGAGGCCTGGACAAAAGCAAGCATTCTACTAGAGTATGTTTTCACTGTTTGTTGCTCTTGTGTTTTTCGAGTATTTATTTCAGTGTTGGATCACTGTTTCCTGAACCCTCACCGAAGGAAAATATTTTTCTTCCCAAGCCCTTACGTCTAGTTTATTGTTTATTTGCTTGTTTGATTTTTTTAAAGCAATGAATCTATGTCTACATTTATCAGCATAGTATGCAGATGCGGAAACAGCAGCAACTTTTGTATCAGAAAGTAATCAGATTCCACGTTTGTCATCTCTTTTCCTTTGTCATCTTTTTTCCTCCCTCCCTCTTTCCCTCCCTCCCTCTCTCCCTCCTTCTTTCCTTCCTTCCTTTTGCTGCAAAAAGCTTTATTTCCATGTGGTCCAGGGTTTGGGAAAGGGCTCCAGGGTGGTTAAAAAGCTGCCTAGTGGCTGGAGGGGGAGGCTCAGGCAGAAGAAGGCCTGACACTTTGAGAGGGGCCTCCCAGAGGCTGCTGGTCTCCTAGTCGTGCTTGAGGGTGAGCCTTTCGAAGAGACACTCGCCCAGTGCAGCCTCCGGCCCGGCCAGCCTGCCAAGGTTGGTCAGGAGGTCGCCCACCTTCTCGATGAGTTTCACTTCCTCCTCTAGGAAGCGGCTCTCCAGGAAGTCACAGAGATGGGGGTCTGTGCGGGCAGATCCCAGGGCATGAAGTTCCACGAGGGTTTGGCTCAGGTTCTTCCTCAAGGTCGTGGCGGCTTCCATGGCGTCCAGAGCTTTACCCCACTCATCTCGAGAGGGCTTCTGGATATCCTGGAAGAGGGCGCAGCCGCCACGCTGGTTTTGCATCTTCAAGAGATGCTTGGCGCCCTCGCGCTGCTCCTCCACCAACTCGCGGAAGAAGTGGCCCACGCCTTCCAGAGCCACATCGTCGTGCTCAAAATGGAAACCCAGAGAGAGGTAAGTGTAGAGGCCCGCAGTTGCAAACTGACTATGCGGTTGCGGTTGGCGGCTGCTTCCACCTTGGGCGAACCTGGGAGCTCGCAGTGGGTCGGCAAAACCGTGTTGGCTGGTCCCAGAAACAGGAGGTGGCCGAGAAGGTGGTCTCGGAGGTTGCAATGGAGAGGAGATCGGAGGGCAGCGGGAGGCCGGAAGAGAGGAAGTTCCCGGGTCTGTTCCGTCCAAACACTGTTGAAGCAAGAGACAGGTCCGCAGGACCACCGAACGCGCTGCCTTTTTTCTTTTCTGTTTTTAAGAGTTGAGGTCTCAATGTAATACTCTAAGAAAATGACTGACGGTACTGGGAAACTATGCGGGGGGGAAGATGGGATTAACAGTAGCAAATATCTGTCTGGGGACGGGGAAACACCTCTTATCAACAGGGTGCCTGAATGAAACGTAATTGTATGCCTTACCCTTAACTGTACCCCACAACATCATAATTAAAAAAATTGATTAAAAAAAAAAAAAGAGTTGAGGTCTGTCTTTTTTGCCCTGACTGGAGTGCAGTGACGCAATCATGGTTCATTGCAACTTCCAACTCCTGGGCTTAAGTGATCCTCTCACCTCAGCCTCCTAAGTAGCTAGGAATACAGGTGCATACCACCACACTATGCTATTTTTTTCTTTTAGTCGAGGTCTCATTCTGTCACTCAAGCTGGAGTGCAGTGACACAATCACAGCTCACTGCAGCCTCTGCCTTCTGGGTTCAGGCGATTCTTCTGCCTCCCAAGTAGCTGGGACTACAGGCATGTACCACCACACCCCACCTAATTTTATTTTTTAATTTTTTCTTTTGTAGCGACAAGGTCTTGCCGTGTTGCCCATGCCAGTCTCGAACCCCCGTGCTCAAGCAATCCTCCTGCCTTGGCCTCCCAAAGTGTTGAGATTCTTATGTCATCTCTTTCTTTCTTTCTTTTCTTTTCTTTTTTTTTTTTTTTTTTGAGTCGGAGTCCCACTCTGTTGCCCAGGCTGGAGTACAGTGCTCACAGCCATTGCATCCTCGACCTGCTGGGCTCAGGCGATCCTTTTGCCTCAGCCTTCAAAGTAGCTGGAACCACAGACTCACGCCATCTTGCCCAGCTAATTTTTTGATTTATTGTAGAGATGATATCTTGCCATGTGGCCCAGGCTGGTCTTGAACCCATGGGCTCAGGCAATCCTCTTGCCTCGGCTTCCCTAAGTGCTGGGATTACAGGCTGAGCCACCGTGCTCAGCCTCTCTTTTTCATTCTATGACATTTCTCACATTTAATTCTCCTGAAGCAACATTCTGGGTAATAATCTTCAACTATTATCACTGTTTTGTCTGGCAAAGGAATTTCATTTCTCCACCCTAGACTGTGCCCCTGCTGCTCAGAGCAGATGGGTGCTTGGACCTCAGAGAGCTGAGAAGTGGGCTCCCTCTTGGAAAGTGTGAGTCTCTGTCAGGTGAGGTCAATATGGCAATTAAAGGAAACATCCCACAACCCCTGTACTCTCTCCAGGAGAAATGAGAGGAGGCTCCTGCCAATTGTTAATGATAATGGTCTTATAATTCCAACTCCACATTTTACCCAGGAGGATCCCAAATGCTTTACAGACCCACAAATAGCTTCACCCACTCTGCCCAGTAGGCATTAGGTGAACCAAGCTTGGAACGGAGCCACTGTGGAGAGGCTTCCCCTCAGGTTTTTAAAAAAATGTACAAAAGCAAAATGTGTCCTAGTAGCTGTAAAACACCAGACCGTAAATGTTTTACTTAAATGCTTTATTTAGTAGATGAAATAGGAGTGAGAAAAAGAGAGAAGAGGAAGATCTGTATTTTATATTGTTTTTAATACAAAATTATTCATTTTACTGCATTTTTAGTGTGAAACTCCCAAATGAACAGAAGCTTATGTTTTCAGCTCATTAGTTTCTTAACAGAGGGGCTTAAGGGACAACAATTCTTAAAGTACTCACCAAAAAGAACAGAAGGTAGCTCTAAAATTATAAAGTAAATTAAGGAGAAATTATGGCAGATTTATAAAAATAGTATTTACAAGCACCTTTTCAGCCATACTTTTTATTCTAATGATCTATGCCTCTATAGCCATCCATCCCAAAATTTCATGGCTTAAAACAGCAGACATTTAGGCTGAGTGCAGTAACTCACGCCTGTAATCCTAGCACTTTGGGAAGCCTAGGTGAGAGGATTGCCTGAGCCCACGGGTTTGAGACCTGCCTGGGCAACTTGGTGAGACTTCATCTCTACAATAAATTAAAAAATTAGCTGAGTGTGGTGACACGTGCCTGTAATTCCGCTACTGGGAAGGCTGAGATAGAAGGATCACCTGAGCCCAGCAGGTTGAGCCTGCAGTGGCCGTGAGCGTGCCACTGCACTCCAGCCTGGGCAACAGAATGAGACTCCAACTCAAAAAAAAAAAAAATTAATTACAATCATGCATCACTTAAGGGCAGGGATATGTTCTGGGAAATGCATCACTAGGTGTCTTTGTCATTGTATGAGCATCATAGAGTGTTTCTACAGATATAGTTCAGCCAATTGCACACCCGGATAGTATGTTACTAAGCTACTAACCTACATAGCATATTACTGTCCTGAATACTGAGGCAATTGTAACAGAATGGTAAGTATTAGTGTATGTAAACATATTTAAACATAGAAAAGGTGCAGTAAGATATGGTATAAAAGATAAAATGTGGTACACCTGGGCCAGGCGTGGTGGCTCACACCTATAATCCCAGCACTTTGGGAGGTCAAGACGAGAGGACTGACAGAGCCCACTGGTTGAAAACAGCCTGAGCAACCTGGTGAGATCTCGTCTCTACAATAAATCAAAAAATTAGCCGGGCATGGTGGCATGTGCCTATAGTTCCAGCTACTAGGAAGGCTGAGGTGGAAGAATAGCCTGAGCCCAGCAGGTCGAGGTTGTGATGGCCGTAAGTGTGCCACCGCCCTCCAGCCTGGGTGACAGAGTGAGATTCCAACTCAAAAAAAAAAAAAAGAAAAGAAAAAGAAATATTAGCCAGGTGTGGTGGCGGTGCCTGTAGTTTCAGCTACTTGGAAGGTTGAGGCAGAAGGATCACCTGAGCCCAGCAGGTCGAGGCTGTGGTAGCCATGGACATGCCAGTGCACTCCAGTCTGGGCGACAGAGTGAGACTCTAACTAAAATAAATAAATAAATAAACATTCTCTGCAGTGATTTATTTTTGACCATTATTTGAAGACTTTCTCCCAAAGTCCCTCTAACAACAGAGAAACACAAGAGGCAGGGAGGAGGACACGCTTTAGGAGAACGGAGCCCAGAGCAGGGAGTACATCTTTCTCTACCCACCTCAGAGAAATTTCTTGAACGATTCTGGGTATCTTAAAAAGTTATGCATTTTGCAGTATTCTCCATCTATTTCTGTTTTAACATAACAGAAATGCTTTCAGTTACTTGTCAGTGAGCCAACCAACACTTTGGGAACGTTTATCCGGGGTTTCATATCAGGTACCTGTGCCCTGGTTTCAGGAGGACCTGTAAGGCTTTGACCTAGTATCTCTGTTCTCAGTCTCTCGGTGCTATCAGACCTCACCCCTGCCAAAACATGGCTCCAACAGCTGCCAGTGATGGCCCCCTGCTTCTAGATTCAGTATGCACTGCTTTCTTTTGAATTTAAGGACCTCAAAATATGATCATTTCAGTTTTACTTCTTTTTAAAAAAATTTTTTTTTAGAGACAGGGGCGGGGGAGATCTCATTATATGTTTCCCAGGGGCGGGGGAGATCTCATTATATGTCTTGAACTCCTGGTCTCAAGAGATCCTACAGGGGCAACCCCTTCAGGTCCCTTCCTACTGTGGGACCTTCTCTATCCTCTCAATAATCCTGTTTTCTCACTTTAAAAAAAAGAGAGATCCTATCACCAAGGCTTCCCAAAGGGATTTCAGGTATGAACCGACATGCCCAGTCATAGTCTTATTTCTTTTTTTTTTTTGATTTGGAGTCTTACTCTGTCACCCAGACTGGAGTGCAGTGGTCTCTCCCGGCCACCGCAACCTTGACCTGCTGGGCTCCGGCGATCCTTTCGCCTCAGCCTTCCAAGTAGTTGGAACTACAGGCATGTGCTACCATGCCCGGCTAATTTTTTGATATGTTGTAGAGATGAGGCCTTGCCAAGTTGCCCAGGCGGGTCTCGAACCTGTGGGCTCAGGCAATCCACTCACCTCAGCCTCCCAAAGGCGTGGGATTATAGGCTGAGCCACTGAGCCCAGCTGAGGCTCAAACTTTACCTGTACAATGACCACATATGTACTTAATCCTGAGTTGTACCCCACATCTTTAAAATGAAAAAAAAATAATTTTAGCTTACTAAACTTTTTTACTTTATAGTATTTTCAATTTTTAAAAACTTTGACTCTTCTGTAGTAACACTTAGCTTAAAACACAAACATATTATAGAGTACAAAAATATTTTCTTTCTTTCTTTTTTTTTTTAAAGTAAAATTTACTGAGAGGACAGAAAAGCTCCCAGAGCAAGAGGGGACCGAGAAGGTTGCCCATTTTCTTTCTTTATACCTTTACTCTATAAGCTATTTCCTATTTCTAAAATTTGTTTTCATTTCTTTTTTGTTTTTAAGCATTTTGTTAAAAACTAAGACACAAACGCACACATGAGCTTAGGCCTACACTAGGTCAGAATCATCGTTATCATTGTCATCCACCTCCGTTCTTGTCCTACTGGAAGATCTTTGGGACAGTAACACGCATGGAGCAGTCATCTCCTATGATAACAATGCCTTCTTTGGAGAACTTGCCTGAGGCTCTTCTTGAGCCTATGTCACTCTTTCCAGAAATATGACCATTGTGGTTTGCTTGGTTGCTTTCTTTTCTCTTCTTTTTTTTTTTTCCATTTGGAATCTCACCTTGTTGCCCAGGCTAAAGTGTAGTGGCCATGCTCATGGTCATCACAGCCTTGACCTGCTGGGCTCAGGTGATTCTTCCACCTCAGCCTTCTGAGAAGCTGGAACCACAGGCGTGTGCCACCATGCCCGGCTGAGCTCAGGTAATTCTCTTACCTCCGCTTCCCAAAGTGCTGGGATTAGATTACAGGGGTTGCTTTCTTTCTTTTTTTTTTTTTTGAGTTGGAGTCTCACTCTGTCGCCCAGACTGGAGTGCAGTGGCCTCTCCTGGCCACCACAGCCTCGACCTGCTGGGCTCCGGCGATCCTTCCGCCTCAGCCTTCCAAGTAGCCGAAATTACAGGCACGCGCTACCACGCCCGGCTGATTTTTTGATTTATTGTAGAGATGAGGTCTCGCTGCCCAGGAGGATCTCGAACCCACGGGCTCAGGCAATTCACTCACTTCAGCCTCCCAAAGGCGAGGGATTACAGGCTGAGCCACCGAGCCCGGCTTGCTTTCTTTTTTAATCATATATTTGCACAGGTAATACCTTGTGCTAAGATATTATGACACCTACAAAATCATGAGGTGACAGAGAATTATCAGCTCCATTGTAATCTTATGAGGCCACTTTTATATATGCAATCCATCATTGACTGAAACATTATGTGAGGATTAGGGTAAAGCCTGGGATTTTCCCCTCTCCATCCTGGAAGCAGAATGGTTCTTCAGAATTTTAGCCTAGTGAATGACATTACACCTGGCATATATAAACGGGGATAGGCTGCCTCTCAAAGTCCCTCAGCTGTGGTGTAAGCGGGGAACTTAAGCTGAGACTATGTCTACTTTCTTGAGCCTTGGAGGACTGGCACACAATGGATCTTCAGCATCTTGCTGCCTATCTTTAAGTAATAAACCCACTTCATATAAACGGCTGCATGTGAGTGTGTGCTGTTTCATCAGAGAAGTAGATAAGTAGAGCACAGTGAATCTGCCTCACAGTCAGAATCTCACCACTGGGTTTCTCTAGCAGAGTACTAGGACTTCTTACATGGAGTTTCAGGCAGCCAAGAGCAGCCAAGTGTTCCAAGAGAGAGGAATGGAAGCTGTCAGTTTCTTAAGTTCTGGGTCCTGAACAGCCACTGCCTTGGTCAAAGTAGTAACACAATCCACTTAGATATGAAGGGTGAAGACAGATGCCAAATCTGGTTTTTTGGTTTTTTTCGCATTGGAGTCTCACTCTGTCGCCCAGGCTGGAGTGTAGTGGCACGCTTATGGCCACCGCATCCTCGATCCATCTGCCTCAACCTTCCAAGTAGCCCAAACTACAGGTGCATGCCACCACACTCGGCTAATTTTTTGATTTATTGTGGAGACGAGGTCTGACCAAGTTGCCCAGGCTGGTCTCGAACCTATGGGCTCAGGTAATCCTCTCACCTAGGCCTCCCAAAGTACTGGAATTATAGATGTGAGCCACCTTGTCCAGCTTAGATCCCAAGTCTTAGTGGGATATTTTTTCTTTTCAATTGGCCGTACTTTAGTTGAATAAAAAAAGTTTGGGGCAGAAATTTATTAAGATGGATCTTTGTACTTTGTTCTGACCTTATTCTAGAAAGGCATTCTGTTAACTTAAACAACTTTGTGCTTCAGCTGTCTAACAGTGCCAAGTTCAGTGTAGACACTACAAAAGCTGGGAGGATGGATTCTCAGAGGCTCTTCTGGAAATCTGGTAGCTGAAGCCAGCTACTGAAAAAGACATGTCCTCTAAAGACTT